>NC_142937.1:74509233-74511733 GCF_046866305.1 Octopus bimaculoides | reverse complement strand
ATGATAAAAGATGAGATGATTACAATAAGTATGTCTTTGGCTATTCCACCGTCTTATCAAACCTGAAAGTATGAACAGCAAAGGTGACTTCAGTGCAATTTGAACTCAGAACATAAGGATCTGGAAGAAATGCTGCTAAGTATTTTGTCCAGAAATGGTAACAGTTTTGCTAGCTTGTCACATTGTACTCAAGAACAATAATAATAATAATAATAATAATAATTATAATAATAATAATAATAATAATAATTCTTTCTACTAGAAGCACAAGCCTCAAATTTTGGGGAAAAGATTAAGTCAATTACATCGACCCCAGTGCATAGCTGGTACTTATTTAATTAACCCCGAAAGGATGAAAGGCAAAGTCGACCTCGGTGGAATTTGAACTCAGAACATAGTGACAGACAAAATACCACTAAACATTTCACCCAGCATGATAACGATTCTGTCAGCTCACCACCTAATGATAATAATAATAATGATAATCCTTTCTACTGAAAGCACAAGGCCTCAAATTTGTGGGGAGAGATCAAGTCAATTATATCAACCCCAGTGCATGATAATGATAATAATCATAATAATAATAATAATAATAATGATAATAATAATAATAATAATAGTAATAATAATAATAATAATAATAATAATAATAATAATAATAATAATGATAATAATAGCAAAAGCTCTCAGGGTGTCCAAACCTCCACTCGGGCAACATAAATATATTCTCAACAATTAGCCAGAGATGATTTTTAAAATCTGAAATAAATTTAGCTGTTCTCACAAACGAGAATACTAAAAATGAATCTGATCATTCTCAAAAATTGATTAAAAATCCAGAAAAATAATCCGAATCTTTGTCTAATACTGGATCAATCCCCAAATCGAATCAGTTTGTATCAGTTACGAGGCCACACATTTCTGAAAGTTTCACCCAAATCCATCCAGCAGTTCTTGAGATATTTTGTCCATGGACAAACAAACAAAAACACATGACTGAAAAAAATACCTCAGCTTTCGCTAAGGCGGAGGTAATAATAATAATAATAATAATAATAATAATAATAATAATAATAATGGTTTCAAATTTTGGCTCAAGGCCAGCAATACCGGAGAAGGGGATAAGTTGATTACAGTGACCCCCTCAGTACTTAACTGGTACTTATTTTATCAACCCCAGAAAGATGAAAAGTAAAGTCGACCTTGGTGGTATTTGAACTCAGAACATAAAGAACTGAAAAATAATTATGCTAAGCCTTTTGTCCAGCATGGTAATGATTAACAATTCCGCTAGCTTGTCACATTACACTCAAGAACAATAATAATAATAGTCCTTTCTACTAAAGGCACAAGGCCTGAAATTTTTGGGGAGGGGATAAGTCGATTACACCGACCCCCAGTGTTTCACTGGTACGCTTCTGAAAAAAGAAAACCGTTGGAAAACAGTTTATAGCAGAGACTCCAGCTAAGAAGATCTGAAGAAGGAATTGTAATTCCAAAATATCATCGGACTATAGATAACCAAATTACAGCAGGTATATAGTCCATTTTTTTGTTTTATAGTGCATTGTTGTACCATTCTAAACTTTTATTCTTTAATAATAATAATGGTTTCAAATTTTGCCATAAGAGCAACAATATTAATAATAATTTCTTACATAGGCATGAGGCAAGAAATCTTTGGTGTGAGAGGAAACTTGAATTTTGTTTCCTTTTTATTGATCCCAGAAAGATTAAAAGGAAAGTTGATCTCAAAAGGGTTTGAATTCACAACATAAAGATCCATCACAGTTACCACAGGACAATTAATTTGTCTCTCTAACAGTTCAGCCAAGTTACTCACAACACTAATAACAACAAGTTACCCACCACACTAACAACAACAACAGCATTAATTACTACAGTACTTAGAACAAATTTAGAACTAATGATACTTATCAGAGAAGACATTTTTTTCTCTTTTGCATATGTTGAAAATATTTTCATGCAATTATTTTCTTGTCATCTCTCTCTCTCTCTCCTAATCTCCATTCCCAATTACAGTCTAGTCTATCTTACTGTTGTAATATTCATTGCTTATGCAACTGAATATTTCAGTGATCAAGTTATAAGCTTACACAGCTAATATAGACATGTTTTAGGAAGTCAGTGCCTCATTCAGTGCATAAGCCAAAATCTACCCGTTGCATATGATCAGGGAAAATCTGGAATTCTACAACATCAAAAAGTCATTATTAAAAATAATTGCTCTAGTGATTGTCTTGATGTACCCAGGAGTTGGCATGACCATATCATTAAGTTGCTCTGCTTTGCTACCTCATTTGTTCCAGGTTCAATGGCACAGCATGGCCTTTTAGTCATGCATTCTTCATAGCCTCAAATTGACCAATGCCTTGTGAGTTAAATTCAGTTGATAGAAACTATCAAGAAGTCTGTCATATGTATATGCATACATGTATATATATGTGTGCGTGTATGTATGTATACATACACACACACA
>NC_142937.1:74439233-74506733 GCF_046866305.1 Octopus bimaculoides | reverse complement strand
GAGGTTAAAGGAGGGGATGGTGGAAAGAAAGGAAAGAGATAAAATTAAAGACAGGGAGAAATTGAGGGAGGAAAGAAATAAAAACCAGGAAAACAAAATGAAACAAAGAATTAAAAAGAGAGAGAATTCTGTGCATTCCTTCAAAGTGGACCAAAGTCTGAAGTGTAAAAAAAACAAAAAAAAGAAAATGTATGAAGTTGAGAATCATCATCATCATAATCATCAACACCAGGCATGGTTGTATGGTAAGAAACTTGCTCTTCAACCACATGGTTCTGTGTTTAGTCCCACTGTTGAGCACCTTGGGCAAGTGTCTTCTACAATAGCCTTGGGCTGACCAAAGCGTTGTGGATTTGGTAGACAGAAACTGAAAGAAGCTCATCATATATATATATGTGTGGACTGGCTTGTGCGGGTGGCACATAAAAGACACCATTTCGAGCGTGGCCGTTTTCGTGCGGGTGACACGTAAAAGCACCCACTACACTCTCTGAGTGGTTGGCGTTAGGAAGGGCATCCAGCTGTAGAAACTCTGCCAAATTAGATTGGAGCCTGGTGTTGCCATCCGGTTTCACCAGTCCTCAGTCAAATCGTCCAACCCATGCTAGCATGGAAAGCGGACGTTAAACGATGATGATGATGATGATGATGATGTGTGTGTGTGTGTGTGTGTGTGTGTGTGTGTGTATATGTATATATATGTATGTATATATGTATACAGAAAAACAAAAGATGAAGACAAGTGCATGAACAACAAGGTGCCATTTTTTGCTGGAAATATCAGTTAAGGTATTAAGCTCACTATCATAAGGTTGTGAGTTCAATTCCCAGTGACACATTGTGTCCTTGAGCAAGACACTTTATTACACATTGCTACAGTCCACTCAGCTGGCAAAAATGAGTAGGACCTGTTTATCAAAGGGCCGGCTCTGTTGCACTTTGTATTACACAGTATCTCCCTGAGAACTACATTAAGGGTACACATGAGTGGAGTACTCAGCCACTTGCATGTTAATTTCACAAGCAGGCTGTTCTGTTGATCAGATCAACTGGAACCCCTGTTGTTGCAACCGACAAAGTGTCAGTTATCAGGCCCAACCTGTTTTTTTTTTTTATCCCCTTGTGAAGACCTGTTGGGGCAAGTGAGATCGAAACTGAACCAAATTCGATGACTGGCACCCATGCCAGTGGAGTGCTAACAGCACCATCCGAGCAGATCACTGCCAGAGTAGCGGTTTCACTTCCATGCTGGTGGCACATAAAAAGCACCATTTGAGTGTGGCCGTTACCAGTACCACCAGACTGGCCCTCATGCCAGTGGCACGTAAAAAGCACCCACTACACTCTCGGAGTGGTTGGCATTAGGAAGGGCATCCAGCTGTAGAAACTCTGCCAGATCAGATTGGTGTCTGGTGTACCCATCTGGTTCTCCAATCCATAGTCAAATCGTCCAACCTATGCTAGCATGGAAAGCGGACGTTAAATGAGGATGATGATGATGATGATGAGGATGATGATGAGGATGATGATGATGATGATTCAAACTGGCCAGATCTTGTCTCTTACACCTACCCTACAATGTCATCCTAAAGATAAGCAATCACATCATCAAAAATTTAAAAGCTATGAGATAAGCCATGATTAGTTCAAAACAATGTGAATGAAAGAAGCATTACATATAACACAGTAATCTGACGGCTAAAGGGTTAAATCTTTTATTTTTGGGAGGTAAGAAAATCTACAATTTATAATTATTTTCCTCATCATGTGATCTACTGAACACTTCGTCATTTAGATGTGGTGTGAGAGGGAGAGAAAGAGCGAGAGAGAGAAAGAGCGAGAGAGAGAAGTAGAATTGGAAAGAAAATACAAGTTAAAAGTGAAATGAAATAAATCAGGAGAGAATGTAATAGCATTGATGGTGAGAAAATTACTGTTAGTGGGGGGGGGGGTATGTGTGGATGTGTGTATGCTGATGACAACAATAGAGTACAACAATGTTGATAAAGAATACAAGGATGATACCGATGATAATGATGGTGGTGGTGGTGATAATGATGATGATGATGATGATGATGATTGTAATAGAGAGATATGATGATGATGATGACAATAATGACCATCACAATAATGAGGAGGAGGAGGAGGAGGAAGTGGAGAGGAGGAGACAAAGATGAAGAAGAAGAAGATTCTCTACATGAGATTCCACATCACACCACCTCCAACCACACCACACTACACCAATCCACGCCATTTTTCTCGCCACCACCTACCATTACAGGCTAAACCATAACCGCCCCTGTCCATATCAGGCCTCCACTCCAATTTACACTGCTCCACATCACACCACCCCATACCCACACAACTCCCATACTGCTCCCGTACTGTTCCACACAACATCGTCCCTCTTCATATAACACTCCACACCACTCCATACCAATGAAGAATCACAGTCTTCATATATTTCATTCAAAGAATAAAAACTGGGGAATGAAGATTACAAGCAAGCAGAGAATGACTATTTTGCTTCCTGTATTTTTATTTTTTTGTTTTTTAAAATTTTATTTTATATTCTACAATCTCGTACATTCTAATGACCAAAGACACACACACACACACACACACACACATGCACGCACACGCACACACACATGCACGCACACATGCACGCACACATGCATGCATACTGAAATGGCTATATTAGTAGTTTCATTAAAGCCGTTTAACAGAATTCCTGAATCCAATAATGAGACAGAAATTCTAACATTGATTGTCTTTACTGTTCAATTAGTTTGAAAATCTTAATTACTCCTCTTCACTTTCGTTTTCACAAATATCCTATTCTATCTCTTGATATTTATACGATTTCAATTAATTTAATATTAAATATTTTCTCATTTGATTCCATCCTTAATCCTGATAAGGAGAGTGTCTGTAAATATTACTTTGTATTTCTGTATGACAATCCTATCAAGTAATGTAAACCGACTCAGCAGTCTGTCAAAAACAAAGGAATCTTATTAATTGCTAAGCAAGCAGCTCTAATAATTAAAGCAGTTACAAAGATTTGGTCAATCATTTGTGATTGTAGAAGATAAATTGACCATACTCACTAATACCAACCAGCTTTGTAGATAATAATACATCTTCAAAACAACACAGTCTTATGACTGATATTGGATTCTAGAACAGCAATGTCTGTCCTGGACACAACATTAAAACTGCATCTGTTGGGTAGGCTCCAGTTTAAAAATTCAGGAGTATTGAGAAGTGTTGAATTACCACTAGTCACCCCCTACTCTCCAGTCCACTCTATTCATCATCATCATCATCATCATCCTTTAGCGTCTGTTTTCCATGTTGGCATGTGTTGGACAGTTTGACAGGAGCAGGCAAAGTAGAAGACTGTTTCAGATTTCATTAGTTTTAGCATGGTTTTTACAACTTGATGCCCTTCCTAATGCCAACCACCTTCAGAAGTGGACTGAGTGCTTTTTACGTGACACCAGCATTGGTGAGGTTTGTTTTGGCATGTTATTTTATTGTTGGGTGCCCTTCCTAATGCCAACCACTTTACAGAGTGACTTGGGTGCTTTTTATGTAGCACCACCATTCTGAATGGTAATACCTGTCAAGAGTCCCAATTTTGAGCTACATATAACAAAAGCTGGTCCTGTAGCTAAAGCAACGGTCCCCAAGCAGCAAGACTGCAGATTAGTTCTGGACCTGGACCATAGACCATTTGGTACCATGTAACACAGAAAGAATAAAGTTTAAAATTTTCAGTTGTATTGCAAAAGGCCTGCAATTTCGGAGCGAAAAGGACAAGTTGATTACACTGACTCTAACACTCAGCTGGTACATATCTTATCAACCTCAAAAGGGTGAAAGCCAAAAATTGACCTTGACAAAATTTGAACTCAGAATGTAAAGACAAATGAAACGTCAGTAAACATTTTGCACAGCATGCTAACCATTCTGCCATCTTGCTTCCCTGTTTGTGTTGCATACATTACAATGTAATCATAGTAGAAATAAAGAGTATAATATAAAATGTAATAATTACACTTGCATTTTATATGTGTCATATACGTAATATATATGTGCAATTATATATGTAATGACAAACTGGCACTCTCTTGGCTACGATGGTGAGGGTTCCAGTTGATTCAGTCAATAGAACAGCCTGCTTGTGAAATTAACGTACATGTGGAGCACTCTTAAAGTAGTTTTCTGGGAGATTCCACATAACTCAGAGTGTGACAAGGTTAGCCCTTTGAAATATAGGTACTACTCATTTTTGCCAGCTAAGTGGAATGGAGCAACATGAAATAAATTATCTTGCTCAAGGACACAATACATCACTGGGAATTGAACTCATGACCTTACAATTGTGAGCTGAATACCCTAACCACAAAGCTACACATCTTCACTATATGTGTAATAATTACATTATACATTATGCACTTTATTGTGTTTTGTTATATGAATGATCCTTCAGTCTGTGGAGAAACCGGTTGCATGAAGCTGGTTCATGGTGCAAAGAAATGGTGGAGCCCATTAGGTTAAAGAATATGAGACTTAGAGGAGTGTCTGGAACTGTACAGGTCTACTGGTATGTGGACATACTCTGATGATGTGTGTACCAATCTCCCAGCCTTAGGATGAAATAGGCCGTGCCTCATGTGTAAACTCAGAAGAACAGGAGACAGTAAAGTAACAGTAAATAAACCATCGGAATACAATTGGAAACCACTGATGTATCTTTTCTGAGAAAAATCATGAACTTTCAGACTGTGGCACAAAAAAGTATTGACACTTGTTAGCATGGCATATGAAAAAGAGAAAGAGAGAGAAAGAGTGGGAGACAGAGACAGACAGACAAAGCATAAAATACTTCTTTATGTACATTTCCGAATGTGGGCAATCGGTAAAAGGGGACATGAATAAGACTAAAGCTTTTTCTGTAATGGATACCTATCTAAGGAAAATCTACTGCATCTTCCGATCTAATGAAGAATCGACTGAAGAGTTATATGGTAAAACTGGTTGTAATAGTGTGATCCTTGAAATATAGCATCAGTAGCCCAGTTCGGAAGGGGCCTTGATACAGCTGGCTTCCTATCTCAATTGAAGCCAGTTGGTCTTGCCTATGGGGATGGTAAGTACTCCAGTGGAATAACTCTCTTTCCATATGAGGGAAGCTGATCCCTAATCTGGGATGCAACATGCAGAGACACGTTCTCCAGCCTCACTGCATTGGTTGCAAGCTCAGGTATTGCCTCCTATAATGCAGAGGAGAGAAAAGTAAATAGATACAGGGGTCTAACCAACTGCTCTCAGTTTGTACCAGTCACCATTAAGACTTCAGGTGTTTTTGGACCTCACACTACCATTCCCCCCCCCCCCCCAAAATTGGTTTAACAGCAGCTTGTCTGAGAAACAAGCCCCACAAGTAGCTGTTGCAATGATTGTCAATGGCCACTCTCTGTGGCAATGGAATTTTAGCCATGGTCATGCGGTGTGGCGGAGCATGAGAGTGGTAGTGGTGGTGGGTGGTGGTGGTGGTGATAGTGGTCAGTGTTCAATGGTCAATAATGGTGATGGTGGTGCTATTGCCACTGGTGATGATGATGATGATCACCATGAGAGAGTTATAAAATGGTTGAGTGAGTTAGCCACTGGACTATGTCACAGTTGAGCAATTAGTGTTGTTAGTCAATACAGCTGTAAAAGAAAAAACAATTTCATTCATAATACGTATATTTCTTTTAAAGTAGTGAGCTTGTTGAAACGTTATCATGCTGGGCAGGCCAACACCTATCAGGAAGACATGTGCAAGAAAAAGGTTCCAGTGGGATCAAGACTCTGAGGAGAAAGGAATGGGTAGGGTGATTTATGTGAAGTTGAGAATGGCTAAATAACAAAAAGGGTAACAAGATTGAGAGAGAGACAAGTTGATTAGTAATGCCTGAATAAAGGAGGTGTGAAACCAGCCAGCACTGTGGTACTTGTCTGAGCTGAGCAACTGGTTTTTGCAGGCACAAGACTTTCCAGACAGTAAAGAGGAGATGACTATTGATGAGAGGTTTGGGACAGAGAGAGACATCAGAACATCAGAGCTAAATAGAAAATTTGTAGTTTTTTAGATGAAGACTGTCGTGTGTCTATAAAGAAAATAAGCGTACAGTTTGGAGCTGGTATGGCAACTGCATACAGAATTATTCATGAAGATGTGAACATGCACAAGTTTGAATAATTTACCTCTGTAAACATGAGTGTTTCATTCATCATCCTTAAACAACCCTTATTCAAGGACCTTTTGAGTGGGATGGGCTACTCGACCTAGAGAAAATTCTAACTGGGCCCCACTGGTCATGCACTGTTTATCTTGACATGAAATGACTATGTCAAGCAGATATGGTCATGAGGCATACACCTGGTGTACCGTTATCAGATGGCTAGTCATGATGGGGATACTAAGTTTTGCATATTTTACCCCAGTGTCACTTTGATGGTCTGCACAGCTCTCTCACTCAATAATAGCAATAATAATGATGATGATAATAATAATGAACTCTCCCGTCAAAGACAACACATGCATCTTCAGCTTTTGCCAAACAACCTGCATAAATGATGTGTCTATGGTGATCAAATATATGTGCTGTACATTAGCTTACTCTCTCCATCAAATCTATGTTGTCTGAATAGATGTACGGTGCACTACGTATTAGGTGTACTAAGCACACATGCACATACAGAGCAATGTGAAATAGAGTGTTTCACACAAGAACACAATGCACCACCTGGTCTAGGAACTGAAACCAGGACCTCGCAATCATGATTGCAACACCCTAACCACTAGGCCATTATAATAATAAGAAGAAGAATAACGACAAGAACAACAACAACAATAATAATAATAACAGCAACAACAATTATTATTTTAGTGATAATAACAATAATAATATTATTTAAAGCCAATAGAGATTATTACTAGAAAAACTAGGTTATGCCAAGAGTATCATAAGTCAAAAGTATCAAATATAACTAGAGAGTTGTGTTTGTAGGTCAGTAGAAAACATTCTTTTTGCCAGAACTTTGCTCATCCAGAACTAACAGAACCCATCCAACTATAGAAACATCTTCCATAATTAATAAAGGCCTTTTAATATCACCAATCAATTGGACGATTCACTTGTAAATTCAGATTTGTTTGTCTTTCGTCCCTCTATTTAATCTACTGATGTTGTTGATGTCACTGCTACTAGCAACAGACAGTGCAGCTGATGTTATCATTGGTACAAAAACACATATATGTACACAGACGCATGCGTATATAGCCTGACACATATAACACATACATACACACTCACATAATGCACATATGTATGTGCACAAACACACACATATAGAAAAATATTGATATAGATATGTATATAGATATGTATATGCATATATATGCACATATATGCATACGTATACGCCTATATGTGTATAAGGATGCATATATGTATACATATACCTATATACATACATATACATACATATAAATATATGCATATATATATATATTTGTGTGTGTATATGTATATATATATATAGATATATACATATATATATATACATACATGTATATATATATGTACATAAATGTATATACATATGTGTGTGTATACATGTCTATGTGTATATATATATATATATATATATATACACATATTATATATACATGTATATATATATATATATATATATATATATATATATATATATATATATATATATATATATATATATATATATATATACATATATGTATGTATGTATGTATGTATGCACACATACATACACATACATAATTATTGACGTTAGCAATGCAATATATATATATATATCCTTGTAAACATCAACCAACATTAATAAAATTAGCCACAAGTATTATTATCATATCACTTTTATTGCCATCAATATATTATTTATCTTTATTATTAGAAACATACAGAAATGTCGCAGTTGGCAGAAATAAAGAAACAATAGATTAAGAGAACGCAATGCTCCAGTGTGGTTTGGGCCATGATGACGAAAACAAAATAATGAGCCAGGCTCCAAAGTAATGAGCCAGTCTTGCTCGGAGAACCTGCTATTTGCTCCTACAAGACCTGCTATGTGAGCTAATGAGGAAGCTTCTGTAGAGCCTCTGTAGAGCTTCTGTAGAGACCAGCAAAGGAGGCCCTACATTGATGGTTTAAAAACGGTGAACTGTAATGTGTCAGAGTATTGGATGCTATATCTAGGAATGTGGTGGATATTTTTAAAATATAGTTTAAGGTTTTAGAGAATCTATATTAATTCAATTGTTCCGTGTACTGGACCATGCTTTTTTAATTGTTAGGTATATGTCATATATCTTTTTTTTACTTGTTTAAGTCATTGGATTGTGACTATGCTGGAACACCACCTTGGAGAGTTTAATCAAACAAATCAACAGCAGTACTCCTTTGGTTAAGTCTGGTTCCTATTTCGTAGGTGTTCATTTGCAAAAACAGTTAAGCCGTGGGTATGTAAACAAACCACCACAAGTCGTCAAGCAATGTTTTGAGACAAAGACAAACACAAAAACAAGCATACACACACGCATGAATGCACATAGACATGCACACATGAGCTGGCAGAAACGTTAGCACACTGGGCGAAATGCTTAGCGGTATTTCATCTGCTGCTACGTTCAGAGTTCAAATTCCACCGAGGTCAACTTTGCCTTTCATCCTTTCGGGGTTGATTAAATAAGTACCAGTTATGCACTGGGGACGATATAGTCGACTTAATCCGTTTGTCTGTCCTTGTTTGTCCCCTCTGTGTGTAGCCCCTTGTAGGTAGTAAAGAAACAACACACACACACACACACACACAATATTTTACAATAATATTTAACTCATCTATGCTGATCAAATCACTGCATCATTGAATGCTCCACTATGATACTCAAACTAGCTTTAGATTAATAACTTTAGTTTAACATTTATAATCGACTTTTCTCTTACTTCAGTGAAGACATGTGGCCTTATTGTAAGGGTGTTGCATTTATGATTGTAAGATTATGGTTTCAATTCCTAGACCAGACAATGGATTAAGCAAGGCACTTCATTTCACATTCCTCTGGTCCACACAGGATCAATACGGATGAGAGGAAGGAAGTGGGATGTGCCCTCAAACTAGAGACCTAACCCAGATAACTGGACTGAAACAGAGTAGACTCCACAAGAGGTAACCAAGGACCAGATGGTGGTATTAATATGGGTGATGAAGGAAGTCTGCTATACCAAGAAGTTCTTGGCAGGATTTGAACTCGGACACAAAGAGCCAGAACAAATATAGCAGGGTATGCAGTTTGATGTTCTTGCAGTTCCACTTTGGAATGGTATTTTACTTTATCAAACTCAAACAGATGAAAAGTAAATCTGACCTCATCAGAAATTGAACTCAAATTGCAAGAAGTCAGAACAAAAACATTTATCCTATTTTCTAACTTCAAAACAGTATCCATTATATAATGCTTGTAAAAAAAGTAATAAATAATATAAATAATAAGATATCGATGTAAAATAATATAAAAAATAAAATAATAAATGATATAGATAGTATTATATATAAAAAGATACTGTACATTTGGTTCCCTGTGGCTATAGTTATTCATACAAGGGAGATAACCACCCACTCACAATATAAGGTGGGATTAGAAATTTGAATGTGCAATTACGCAATACAAGAAAATACAGATGCAGAGTTCACATATTTAAGTTTGTTTATATTTTTATCTATTTCAAAGTTCTTACAATTTCTTGTTGTTTATCACTACTTCATTCTTTTTAGAAATCTTCAGCATGATAAAACCTATAACCTATTAATTAGATGTACAATGAAGAGACATTTCATTAAAATTTAAAGACGAAATTAATTACAATCTGGAGGAAATACATGGAATGACTTTTTTTTTCTTTCATTATATTTTCTTCATGGAACATAGAAAAAATATAGACATAACTGGAAAAACTTTGATTAAATGTCTGCTTGATAATGTTTGGCCAGGGGCTAAACAGCAAGATCATCATCATCATAACTCACATCATCATCACTATTACATCAACATCATTATCGTCATCATCTTCCTCGTAGAACTAAAGAAGGAGGCACCAAAGATGTTTTTTAGCATGCTAGAGAGAGTAACCAAATTACCCTCATACTCAAATGTCTTGAATAAAGCAAGACACAAGGATATTGTATTCTTAAATATACTACGGCTGAAAGTAAGATGGGCCTTCATGATTTGAGCAACAACAACAATTAAACAGTAAACTCATCACTACTAACATCATCATCGTCATCATCATCATTGACACACTTTCATTGTGCCCTATCAGTATTTGCAAAGGGATGTCACCTCCAGCCTGACATGAGGGCACAGAAAGTGTGTCAATAGCCAGCTGGAGGAGATGTCTTCCTGGGGCTACAAGTTACAGTAGCATCAACCCGTAAGGGTTAGCCACATTTAGGTGGCAAATATACTTCACGATATATATGTGTGTGTGTGTGTGTGTGCATATATATATATATATGTACATATGTAGTATATATATATGTGTAACAACATTTTGTTTGTTTATGAGAAATGTTTTTGAGTTGGCACAAAAAGCCCCCATGTTATCATGTCGGCTACAGTCAAGTAATTTCAACTTGCAGCAGCAATTTTATGGGATAGTACCAAGCTGCACCGATATAACATAGGATAAATATTACTATCATCATCATCATCATTATTATTATTATTATTATTATTATTATTATTATTATCATTATTATTATTATTGTTGTTACTATATATATATATATATATATATATATATATACACATTCTCTGAGTGGTTGGCGTTAGGAAGGGCATCCAGCTGTAGAAACTCTGCCAAATCAGATTGTAACCTGGTGTAGCCATCTGGTTTCACCAGTCCTCAGTCAAATCGTCCAACCCATGCTAGCATAGAAAGCGGACGTTAAATGACGACGACGACGATATATATATACACTCTCTGTCTCCCTCTCTCAAACACACTCTTCTTTCAGTTCCCATCTAGCAAATTCACTCATAAGGCATTGATCAGCCTGTGACTATAGCAAAAGGCTCTTGCACGAGGTGCTTCACACTGGGACTGAACCAAAAACCACATAGTTTGCAAAAGTGAGCATTTTAACTAAACAGTACCTTTGGTTAACACCAACTTTCTTTAACACTTGCTAACAACTACCATTATTTTGTTTTTCTAAGGTGGTGAGCTGGCAGAAATGTTAGCGCGCTGGGCGAATTGCTCAGTGGTATTTCGTTTGTCTTTTACATTCTGAATTCAATTTCCACCGAGGTCGACTTTGCCTTTCATCCTTTTGGGGTTGATAAATTAAGTACCAGTTGCATACTGGGGTCAATCTAATCAACTGGCCACCTCCTCAAAAGTTTTGTGCCTAGAGTAGAAAAGAATATTTTGCTTTTCTTTCTCTAATTAAATGAGAAAATTTTGAGTTACAACATTCAGGACACTACACTATAACTTATGTTACCAAATTAATGTCAGTCATTCATTTGAGTTATTTCTATTAGCACACTTTATTTATATAATTTTTAAGAGTTATTATAAGGAAGAATTATGCTACTTTTTCTAGCTTAGCTGTGCAAGGTATATGTAATCATAATAATAGTTTTATTGAATAACTTATGTTCCAACCTAAACCACCCCATCTATTTTCCTGCTCTTCTATATCCAAGTTTCAGCTATCTCATTATATTTATTCAATTTTGATGCAGTGGGAAAACTTGACTGCTATGTCTAGCAGGTGAAGTGAACATCATATACAGGCTTCTTCTTCTTCTTCTTCTTCTTGAGTGCTAAGAAGCTACAAAACTGATTGAAGTAATAGTGAACTTCACTGAATAATATAGTTGGAATATTAATAAAAGCCATTATGCCAGGGTTGGTAGGAAACTGCTATTGAATACTTTTAATTAGGACAGACAGGAGCATAAGCAAGAAATTGACAGAAATTTATTAAATTATGTACAAAATTGAAAATGGAAAGAAACCAGGAGTAAACTGAAAGATAATTATGTGTGTGTGTGTGTGTGTGTGTGTGTGTATGTGCCTGTATGCACATGTGTGCTTATTGCTATATTATGTATGTATGCTATATGTCTGTTGTTTTTGTGAGTTCTGGAGTTCATGGATGTATAGTTTATGTGTTTTCAAGTGTGTTTTGTATGTGTGTATACATGTGTTTAAGAGTTGAAATATTTCAAGTAAGGTTTCTTTAAAATGTTTACCGTTGTGATAGTGACCTTCCAGATGACCTTTGCAACATGTTGTAAACTATTCAATGAAATAAAGCATCAGTGTTTAATTAACCCCTTAATATTCAAATTAATTTGTCAAATGTAATGCTTATCTGTTCACATTAATTTTGATTTATTCAGGTTCAAGTGGGGTGTCCACAATATTTGCTTGTAACTTTGTTAATTTTCTACATACAGAATTGAAATTTTGTAAATGGGTGCTTATATGCCAGTGGTTTATAGTTACGTAATGTTAGCTGATCTTTCTGATTAAATTTGACTTTTATGGGCAGGTATATTTAATCAACAGGTGTAAAAACAATAACATTATGAATAAACGCTAAAATTCATATTCTTAATACATTATACCTGTTTGATTTGCTACTAAAATTATTCCAGATGTCAACCGCCAACAATTTTGCATTTTTCAAGATGAGGTACATTAATTTGAATTAATTAAAATACAGGTGTAATCGGTACAAGATTTTATTCTTTCTTTATATTTCATTCAAACATTTTCATTGAAAAATAAAGTACAAAACTCTTTTACTAGTCAATATACCATTGGCTATGTACTCTTATGCAATTTACTGAATTCATTTACATAATGCTCTCATTTCCGCAGTATAAGTTGGCTGCCATAGAGGATCATTTCTACTGCGAATAGAAATTATATGCTGCACATATTTGTTTGTTTCCTCCATAACATTTTCAAAATAACTTTCCAGTAAAAATAAAATAGATAGTCCAATGGTTGAGCATCAGGAGGTAAATTGTGTTGTGGACCAGTGACTTCTGTTAAATCAGGAATAGTGATTGGTGCTGTAATCTTTGGCCATGTTGCCATGTTTCATCACTTTCATTCTCAAAATCTTTCTTGTCCGACAAGTATTCACTAATATCGATATCAGATTCATTCAAGAACAAAATACTCTTGTTTTCATTTATATTTTCTATATCGTCGAGAGTAAAACCTTCAAATTCAGAATTGCTACTTCCTGATGCCATTTCATTAAAAACTAAGGTACAGACTTCTCTTCAAACATTGAAAAAAACCATGTGGTCTAAACAATTTCACAGTATATATATATATATATATATATATATATATATATATATATATATATATATATATATACATATATATATAGTATGCACTCTATTGTGTTTTGTTAGTCTGTGGAGAAATTGTCTTGCATAAAACTGGTCCACGCTGCAAAATAGGTTGGGTACCATTGGGCTAAAAGCTATAAGACTTGATGGCGTGCTCAACTGGTACTTATTATATTAGCCCTGAAAGAATGAAAGCAAAGCTGACCATGACAGAATCTGAACTCAAAATGTAAAGACAGATGAAATGCTACTAAGCATTATGCCTGGCTAGCTATCAAATCTGCCAACATCACCACCCTAAATAATCAGGAGGAACTGGAGAAATTCCAACCACGTTTCATGGTTCACTACCTCAACAACTCCTTTATAGGATTCAGTGGCTAAAGACATCATCAGCAGGAACCACGTCCGGTTTCAGCCCCTACTCTTCTACTGTCTTTGACATGGCAGGGCCCTCCTTTTGGAGGTGTCTTCAGCTCTGGTGTTGAGTGCATTTTTTTCTTTTGTTCTTTGGTCAGTGAGTGAATGACCATCCTGCCAAATTTCCCTTTAAATACTCACCAGTAGGCTCCAGCAGCCAGCACCAGCTAACTGTCATGTGACACTGTCTATGCTTCAACTGACCAACAGAGGGGAAAGGTGCATAGTTTTGACCCACGCCCTCTCTAAACCTGCCATCCAACAGTGTTGTGTTAATTTCAGTTCTAATAATAGAAGTGAATATCCTTGTTCGATAAGGAATATGACTTAAACCAAACCACAAGGCTATTTGTTTCGAAAACACTTCAATAATTCCTTTGGCAAACATATGTCCAAGATAGGAACTAGATGTGAAATAAAAATGAAAACAAGAAGAAATTTTTATAACTAAATTAGAATTATGTTCACATCAATTGCTATCATCAAATGCCTTTGGCAATTTACTGGGAAGATATAATAGTTTAAGTTAAGTATTTTATCTTTGTATTTTATTGTCCATCAAAAACAGATGGTTTAAATATTTAGCAATACAAGAGGAAATCTTAATTAATATTGATATACAAAAATATATGTTTAGCATTAGAATCAATAACTCGAGAAATGAAAAATGAAAAATAAAAAACATGAACATAATTCTTAATATATTGTTTGCTTTGAGAATTTTCACTCCTAACCTTCCCTGCATAAAGAAGAGTTACAACATAGGAATTGATTGATTAAAAGATTAATTATTTTATGCAGTTGTCTACATGTTTCTCAGTACTACTATCACTACTACTACTATGAATGATAACAATGATAATAGTAATGATAATAATAATAGTGGTTTCAAATTTTGCCACAAGGGCAGCCATTTTGGGAAAGAGGATAAGTCGATTAATAATGTAGTTCCAGAGAATAAAACAGTTTAGTCATGACTAGAACACTTTTGATTATAGGCTTGTTCAATGAGGACTGACTTAGTGTTTAGACAACAAAAATAACACATTTGAAGGCTAACATAAGTTAATATAGAGACTGGACTGTTCAGATATCATTATTATTATTAAATAATATATTAGAAATGATGTATAAGAAATAATGTATGTAAAATATATAAAATATATGTGAGGGTTATGCATAAAGAATTTTACCATTATAAATGAAATGTTGAAACTAACCTATATCCAATTTAGGAAACCAATAAATTTCCATTCCTTAATCAATTAAATAAAATTACACCCATTGTGAAGAATGAGGAGAAAATGTTGTTAGTTTAGTGAAAGGCAGGGGAGACAAATCTGAAAGCTGAACTAACAAAAATTAATGCCCCACTGAGGAGATCTATTAAGACTAAAATATGTCTAGGGTTATCACCAGAAAGCTAAATATTTCATTTGCTTTCTCATTTTGTTTTTAATTAATTTATTACTTTATATTGATTTAAATTTTATAGTTTGACTCTCTTGTATTTCTTGTCCTAAATTATTAATAATTAAGCTAATTATTTTCTCCTTCACTATGAGTGGAATTTTAATAAATGGAAATTCTGTGTTCCATATATTAAATACGCTGTCACTAGCCTTACTTTTGATTTTCCACACAGAAGGTGGCTCTGGATATTTTATTCCATTCACTATGACAAAACATTAGGACTAATTAAAATGGTGAATGAAAACAAGTTACAATTTTGGTGAGAGAAAAAAGTCAGATAGAAAATATCAATTCATTTAAATATCATAAACAATAATTAGAGTAATTAAACAAATGATACTTTAAGTTGCTTGGTTTATTAATTGATAATTAAAGGATGAGAACAACATGATTCAGGACATAGTGGAGATTTTGATAGCCGTGGTGGTGGTGATGGCAGTGGAGTTTTCTGTTATTAAAATGGATCCATCCAAAACTGTTCAATTTGCAGAAAACACAAAATTAGAATAAATGTTAAATAATAATAATACTTGCAGGGATTCTGTTTGTGGATCATTCGAACCTAATACCTCCCCTCTATCTGGCTATGGGGGAAGATACCAAGTATGTAACAATAGCATTAAACATGTGAAAAAAAAAGAATCACGTTTTTATTAAAAGCTTATATAAAAGAGCAAAACGAAAATTACATTAAATCAATCATTTATTGAAGTTTTCATGCAGGTGTTTTTCCCATTGATATTTTTCTTTTTTTATGACTTTTCCACCCAAGATTTCTTGAATCAATTGTAGCAACTAACACAAAAGTAAATGACAAATATTGATAGTAACTAAAAAAATAAAGAGAGAGAAAACTTTACGAGTTTCAATACATATATAATAGGCACAGGCATAGCTGTGGGATACGAAACTTGCTTCAAAACCACATTGATGGTGGGGATTCAATCCCACTGAATAGAACTACATGTAAATGTAATCTATTACAGAGCTGGGCCAATCTAAGTCTTGTGAGGGGATTTGGTAGACAGAAACTGAAAGAAAGCTGGTCATATATATATATATATATATATATATATATATATGTATATATATATATATATATATATATATATATATATATATATATATATATATATATATATATATATATATATATATATATATATATATATATATATATAATACAAAATGGGACAAGAACGCAAAACATCCAGACAGTTAGGTGATACAAGAAAGGGACAACAAAACATCCAGATAGACAATACAAAGAAAACGAGGACAGGTCATTCAAAGTTTTCTTTCCTCAGTCAAGTTCCAGATTATCTTTGCAATTTCGGCTGGTTATACTCGAGATTGCTCCAATCTGGCCAGGGGAGAATGTTTGTGTCTCATTGTCTTAACATCATATGATTCTTGTAAGATGATTGCCAATACCATACAAGCAGTGCCATTCATTTTCAATATTCTGTTAGAACATATCTGATAATGAGGAACTATTATCTTGATTGGAAACAGGTAAGTGTTGGTGACATGAAGAATATCCAGCAATTTCTATTTCTACCACAATAAATTCTTTCTACCTTCTGCAAGTGAACATTAAAATGATAATCTTGAGGATGATATATAATGTAGAGTCTTCTTAAACTTTGCTCTTTAGTCACAACCAAAGGTTTGGAACATAGGTCTGAAAATTAGGATTTTTATATTAAATGCCCAAAGTAATATTTAATTTGCAATATATTATAACTACTTGCAGTCATATGGTAGGTATAACAATTTTAATTTTAAAAAAATGTTCCAGACTTTTGGCCATGACTGTATGGATTTTTAATATATAACTTAAAATTTTAGAAAATCCAAACTATTCATTATATGAAAATCTCTGAAAATGTGCAATTCATAATTTCATTATCCATAAGGTGCAGAGGCACAGGAGTAGCTGTGTAGTAAGTAACTTGCTTACCAACCACATGGTTCCAGGTTCAGTCCCACTGCATGGCACCTTGGGCAAGTGTCTTCTACTATAGCCTCAGGCCGATCAAAGCTTTGTGAGTAGATTTGGTAGACAGAAACTGAAGGAAGCCCGTTGTATATATGCATATATATATATGTGTGTGTGTGTGTGTGTGTGTGTGTGTGTGTGTGTGTGTGTGTGTGTGTGTGTGTGTGTATGCATGTATGTGTATACGTTTGTGTGTCTATGTTTGTCCCCCTAACATCGCTTAACAACCAATAGTAGCGTGTTTACGTTCTCATAACTTAGTGGTTCAGCAAAAGAGAAAAGAGAAAATAAGTACAGTTAAGAAAACAAGATAAACGGTAGTTTAGTATATATATACATATATGTCGTAATTGCTTGAAATGTTGAGTAGATGAAACAGCCAACAACTGATGAAGGGTCGTTCTTTATGTTACTTGTCTTGTTTTCCATTTGTTTCTTTTGTTGTTCAGAAAAAAAGTTTGTATTCCATGTTTTCATGTCTCATGTTGTTTGCGTTTTATGACGTCCGTACCCATATATGCATATGTATATACATATATATGTAAGTATGTACATTTTTGTATACATATATGCATATATATATATATATATATATATATATATCATCATCATCATCATCATCGTTTAACGTCCGCTTTCCATGCTAGCATGGGTTGGACGATTCAACTGAGGACTGGTGAAACCGGATGGCAACACCAGGCTCCAATCTAATTTGGCAGAGTTTCTACAGCTGGATGCCCTTTCTAACGCCAACCACTCAGAGAGTGTAGTGGGTGCTTTTACGTGTCACCCGCACGAAAACGGCCACGCTCGAAATGGTGTATTTTATGTGCCACCCGCACAGGCCAGTCCAGGGGCACTGGCAACGATCTCACTCGAAAATCCTACGGGAGCCAGTCAGGCGGTACTGGCAACGGCCACGCTCAAAATGGTGCATCTCATGTGCCACCCGCACAAGAGCCAGTCCAGGGGCACTGGCAACGATCTTACTTGGCTTGCCGGGTCTTCTCACGCACAGCACATTTCCAAAGGTCTCGGTCAGTAGTCATCGCCTCGGTGAGGCCCAATGTACGAAGGTCTTGCCTCACCACCTCAGCCCAGGTTTTCCTGGGCCTACCTCTTCCACGGGTTCCCTCAACTGTTAGGGTGTGGCACTTTTTCACGCAGATATCCTCATCCATTCTCACCACATGTCCATACCAGCGCAATCGTCTCTCTTGCACACCACAACTGATGCTTCTAATGTTCAGCTTTTCTCTCAAGATACTTACACTCTGACGGGTATTCACATTGACATTACACATCCAACGGAGCATACTGGCTTCATTCCTTGCGAGCTTACGTATGTCCTAAGCAGTTACAGCCCATGTTTCACTGCCATGTAGCATGGCTGTTCGTACACATGCGTCATACAGTCTGCCTTTTACTCTGAGTCAGAGTCCCTTTGTCGCCAGCAGGGGTAAGAGCTCTCTAAACTTTGCCCAGGCTATTCTTATTCTAGCAGCTACACTTTTAGCGCACCCACCCCCACTACTAACTTGGTCGCCCAGATAGCGGAAGCTATCGACTACCTCTAGTTTTTCACCCTGGAATGAGATAGAAGTTGTTTCCTGTTTGTTTACAGTCTTTATTGCACCTGAACATCTGCCACAAACAAGAACTAACTTGCTAGTTAACCTGCCTTTGATGTTGCTGCACCTCTTATGTGTCCATAGCTTGCACCGGGTACATCTTATAGAGTTACTACCTACTCCTTTTCTACATACTGAGCAGGGCCATCTACCTGAAGGGGTTTGTGTTTTATCTACCTTCCTACTTATTAGGATTTTGGTTTTAGCTAGGTTGACTCTAAGGCCCTTCAATTCTAGACCTTGCTTCCACACCTGAAACTTCTCCTCTAGTTCTGATAGTGACTCCGCAATTAGGGCAAGGTCATCAGCATAGAGGAGCTCCCAGGGGCAACCTGTCTTGAACTCCTCTGTGATTGCCTGGAGGACTATGATAAATAAGAGGGGGCTGAGGACGGAACCTTGGTGGACCCCTACCTCTACCCGGAATTCATTGCTGTACTCATTTCCAACCCTCACCTTACTGGCAGCATCTCTGTACATGGCTCGCACAGCTCTCACTAACCATTCTTCTATCCCAAGTTTCCTCATTGACCACCAGATAAGGGATCGGGGGACCCTGTCAAAGGCTTTCTCCATGTCAACGAAAGCCAGGTACAGAGGTTTATCCTTAGCTAGTTATTTCTCCTGCAACTGTCTCACTAGAAATAAGGTATCAGTAGTGCTTTTACCTGGCATGAACCCAAACTGCATCTCATCTAAATTGATTCGCTCCCTAATTAGTTGGGCTATGACCCTCTCTGTAACTTTCATAACCTGAGCTAACAGCTTGATGCCTCTGTAATTATTTGTATATATATATATATATATATATATATATATATATATATATATATATATATATATATATATACATACATATATATATATATACATACATATATATATATATATATATAATTTTCCAAAGGATGGTAAATAAATAGAATATGGATCTGTCGAGTTCAAAGTCTCTATCTCTTTTAAATATAAAAATTTAAAACCTTGAAACATATATATATATATATATATATATATATATATATATTACTTATATTATTATATGATTGAATGCTATGAATCCATTTCCAAGTAAGCTTATGTGTGTGTCTGTGTGTCTGTGTACGTTTGTGTGTTTGTGTCTGTCCCCACGTCACCATCGTTTGATGACCGATGTTGGTGTGTTTACATCCCCGTAAGATAGCAGTTCAGCAAAAGAGACCGATAGAATAAGTACTAGGCTTACAAAGAATGAAGGCAGTGCTCCAGCATGGCTGCAGTCAAATGACTGAAACAAATAAAAGAAAAAAAAAAAGAAAGAAAAGTATAAATTAACCTCAAACTTGACAGCCACTCAGCAACCCATACAAAACTATGTCACTTTGCTCAGTGAGTTATTCTCACAATCATTTTCACTTTGTCTTAACATTGCATATGTTGTGTTGAATGAAAGGTGCCAACCTTGAATTGTAGTGTTAAATTATCTTCACCTAGCTTTTATACAGTAGTTTAATACATTTACTAATTTGGTCTTCAATAACTATGAACTACTTTATAATATTATCAGGTAAATTGTATTGCAGAAAATTCCAAATTGTGTTTGTTGTATTAAAAACATTGTTTCCATTAACTTATTTGTCTTTCTACATTTAAATATAAATGATATTAGTAAAATAAAAAATGTATGAAAACTCAAGAAAATATGAATGTGATCATTCTTGTCTTTACACAATGATTATTTAAAATTGTGAACTTCCAACAAAGAATAAATAATTAAAAATCCACACTAAATTGCTATTGCCAATCTTTGTACATTATACAAACTGTGTTAACATTGTATACAATTTAGTTATTGTCAGTTAACATCATTATCATCAATCATCAGTTAACGTCCGTTTTCCATGCTGGCATGGGTTGGACAGTTCAACAGTAGCTCACAAGCCAGAGAGCTGCACCAGATTCCAATTGTCTGTCATGGCATGGTTTCTATGGTTGGATGCCCTTCCTAATGCCAACCATTTTAGAGAGTGTACTGGGTGATTTTTATGTGGCACCAGCATGGGCACTTTTTATGTGGTGCCAGCACAGATACTTTTCATGTGGTGTCAGCACGTAACAGGTGATTTAAAATATTATTTAATTACTTCAGCTATTATTTAAATGAAATATGGCACTATTTTCTGTGAGTTTCTCTTCTCTGACCCCAATTCTTCCTTTTTTTCTTTTCCAATACTTATTTTTATTTACTTTCCACTTGCAATGGTGTGAACTAGAACTCAAGACCTAGGGTGTTGTAAATGGATATTCAACAGTTTTGACAATGAATATTCAGTTGTTCTATCAGCTGTATTACTTTGTTATTGAATCAGTATGCAAGTGGTTGAGTATTCCACAGACATACATACCTTTAACGTAATCCTCAGGTAGTATCAGTGTACCACAGTATAACAGTGGAGCCTTTAAAAGACAGATACACTCAATCAAGTGTTTATTCTACAAAGTTTCTGTCTACCAAATTTTTTTTCAGAAGACTTGGGTTGATCTGAGGCTTATAGTAAAATATATTAAAAGCAGGCTTTGTCATGTGGTTAAAAGACTTGCTTTGTCACCACGTTTTTCTTTCAGGTTCAATCCCATTGTGCAGCACTTTGAGCAAGTGTCTTTTACTATAGCCCCAAACTACCCAATGCCTTGTGAGTGAATTCAGTAGACAGAAACTGTGTGAAAGTTTATAATATGTATCTGACAGGCTCTTTATGTGTGCCTTTGTGTTTGTAGCTTCTATCTCTATAGTTTGACAACTGGTGTTGGTTTGTTTATGTTGCCATAACTTAGTAGTTTGGCAAAAGAACCAATAGAATGTGTAACCAGACTTAAGAAAGAAGTACTGTGGTTGATTTGTTCAACAACACCCTTTGATGCAGTGCCCCAGAATGGTTATAGTTTACAGACTAAAACAAGTAAAAGATAAAAATGTGTCCCACCCAGTAGGATTGAACACAGGACCTCATGATTGAGAAGCAAACCCCTTAATTATTCAGCTCTTCTAGCTTAACCTACTCAGTCAAATAAATCTGATGGTACTAAATATCTTAATTTTTCAATATTGTTTCCTCTAAAACAACACCATTTTATTAATTTTTCTGTCATTCACCATGCAGTTTACTAATTTTCTTCCCTTTATTACTGCAAATTAAACAGTACTTATCCATATTTCCTGGCATGGTTTTTAAGTACGTGTATATACATGTGTGTGTGTGTGTGTGTGTGTGTGTGTGTTTGTCTTTGTGTGTGCATATGTGAAAAAGAGATACGATTCTGATTCTGTCTTCTTACTGATTTATTATTCATATCAGCTCAAACATATATTTCTATGCAGGTCTTAAATCAAAGGTCTGAAATATAATGTTTCATATTTCACGACTGAGCCATCATATTATCTAGAAACCATAGAAAAACTTTAGGTGAAACCATAAAGCTATTTTATTTTATTCTATTAATAGAATCTCTTATTTTCTACTTGTAAAGGTCAAGAAATTTTACAATTTATTAACTCAATGCTATTATATTTATCTGAAGCTTATCATAGAAATATTGAGAAATTTATTATTATTTTCCAAAATTAACCTCACACCGAAATTGATAAGGCATGTTTGAGTATGAAAATCAAAGAATGGCTTATAATAATGAGGAAATTCTGATAAATCTTTAGCTGTTTATTATCAGTGATTTTCAAAGAAGTTCAAAGGATATATATCCTTTATAACCTATTCTACTGTCCTCAAATGCTCCCAGAACAAAGCATTTCAAAGGAAATAATGGCTAGTTTAAACAAAGAGATACATAAACATGGAAACCACTCTTTCTTTTGAACACAGACAAACACACATTCACTCCTACTCTCTTCACCTTCCCATCTGTCTCTCTTCCCTCCTCTGTCTATATATATATGTGTGTGTGTGTGTGTGTGTGTTTATATATCTCCCTCTCCTTCTCTCTCTCTGAGTAAGAAACCGAATTTTAATTTTCTTAGGAATTGGAAAGGTTGTTCATATATATGAGGCTGAATCTGTTGTGTGTGACTATTTCATGCATCTGTGCTTGTAAGCATGCCTGTATGCATGCACTTATATATATTCTGGACCAAGACTTATCTATCTCTCTCTCTCTCTCTCTCTCTCTCTATATATATATATATATATATATATATATATATATATATAGAAATATATATATATATATATATATAGGGTATGTATGTGTATATATATATATATATATATATATATATATATATATATATATATATATACCAACTTCTTCCCTCTTTTAACACTATCCTTCTAGCTAATATAAACTAGTATTGTTTATTTAGCGTTCACTCTACACTGAATTGTGGCACAGTATGGACGGATTCTGGAGTACCGAGGAACTTCTGTGTAAATATATCAAATTAAGAATTCTACAAGGTATATTACGATGGAAAATACCAAACGCAATCTCACCTTTTATCTCTCATGTTTTTTCCTCCTTTAACTTCTTCTATGTGATATAATTCTTGGGAAAGAATACATTTGCAGCTGAAGATAGCTTTATACTATCAATTATATACCAATAATGATGCAACAACTATAAAGTTTGAAACACGTGCACCGCAGAATCCTTTGTGTTTTGTTTTTATTTTTACATTTCCAATTTATTATATATATATATATATTTAATCAAGATACCCTCGGCTTGACAAGCAGCCTGTAGAATTCACCTCACTTGAATATTTACCATTTTTGAGATTCCACTCGCTATGAATCATGTGTAGCTCAGATTTTATCTACTCCATTCCTTAACTCGTTGTAATTTCGGCTGGTTATACTCGAGATTGCTCCAATCTGGCCAGCCCCAAGGAAAACTAAGCTAAGAGCTGAAAAAAACAGAGAATGTTACACAAATGCAAATAACATAACAACAAGTGTCTTTCAACTAAGGACGAATTACATTAAGCTGGCGTGTGTGGAAATACAAATAACAGGACATGCCGTAAGGCATGTCCTCTTATTTGTATTTGTGTAACATTCTCTGTTTTTTTTCAGTCCTTGTTTTCATATACATTCGCTGCTTTCTTCGAAGGAATCTAATGCTCTTCGCTTAGCTTTTCCTTGGGGCTGGCCAAATTGGAGCAATCTCGAGTATAACCAGCCAAAATTGCAAATATAATCTGGAATTCGATTGAGGAAAGAAAACTCCTTGTTCTCTTTGTATTGTCTATCTGGATGTTTTGTTGTCCCCTTTTTTTGTATCACCTAACTGTCTGGATGTTTTGCATTCTTGTCCCATTTTGTATTTTACATATATATATATATAGTGGCATACATTCACTTTTGTCTCTATATATCATTATCATCATCATCATCATTTAACGTCCGCTTTCCATGCTAGCATGGGTTGGACGATTTGACTGAGGACTGGTGAACCAGATGGCTACACCAGGCTCCAATCTGATCTGGCAGAATTTCTACAGCTGGATGCCCTTCCTAACGTCAACCACTCCGAGAGTGTAGTGGGTGCTTTTACATGTCACCGGCACAAGAGCCAGTCACACGGTATGGTCAACCCTACTGACAGTCAATATGCTAAGAATGCATTTTTCATGGTTTGGGGATTTGACATCTCTTTTCAGCATGTAAGGAGACCACTTTGTGGTACTCTTCTCAGTGTTTAATTCATACACATATATATATAGAGAAAAACGTTTGATGCTCTGCAGACAATTTTTTATGCATAGTGGCCACTGGTGTAAATTATTATCTTTAATAATTTTTGCCCTTTATATATTTAGATAGATATTTATATATATGTACGTGCATATATATATATATATATATATATATATATATATATATATATATATATATATATAAATATATATATATATGTATATATATATATATATATATATATATATATATATATATATATATAGAGAGAGAGAGAGAGAGAGAGAGAGAGATGTGTGTGTGTGTGTCTGTGTGTGTGTGTAATTACAGGCATGAAGTTCAAACAGTACTCAATGCCAAGGAGGAACACTTATTTATGTTACTGTGCCATCTATCATAATTTTATACATGCACACACACGTACACACACGCACGTGCACACACACACACGCACACACACACACATGTATGCACCCACATCCATATGCACACTGCTGATTAGGCTTAGTGATACTAATAACTAGTTGTTCAAATTCATTTTAAGTTGACTTTATAATTACATTTTACTTTTACTTCTCATTAGATTCAGACACTGATTTTCATTTATACAACCTTTATGGGTTCTGAATGCACAGAAACCCTTTCTCATTATTTTGGCTTCTTTCATACAAGCCGTCATTAATATGTGTTTATGAGGATATGTCCATATACATGAATATGCAAATAGCTTATAGTTTAGAGGTGACATCTGAGAAGATTAAGACAGAAGAAAAAGACTCCATACAAGAAAAAATAGAATCTAGGCTGTAAATAAATAAGATATAAATACTTTACAATTTTACAAGCGTTTTTATACTACAAGATTATTTTACCTTTAAATAAATGTTGAGGTCTTGAAACACATGTATAATTGTAAGGTGTTTCTATATATACATCAATATAGATATATACATGTAGACATGTGTATGTATATATTGCCTAGTGGCTAGGGTGTTGCACTCACAATCGTGAGATTGTGGTTTCAGTTCCTAGACCGAGTGGTGCATTGCATTCTTGAGCAAAACGCTTCATCCTACTTCAACACCTGATGTGTGGTACACAGTTCACCTGTTTTGACAATGTTAATTTGATGGAGAGAGCGAGCTGATGCATGACACATGTATTTGATCATCATAAACAAATCATTTGTACTGGTTGTTCAGCAAAAGCTAAATGCTCATACATCAACTTTGATGGGAGATTCCATCATATATATATATACATATATATCACCATCATCATCATCATCATCGTTTAACGTCTGCTTTCCATGCTAGCATGGGTTGGACGATTTGACTGAGGACTGGTAAACCAGATGGCTGCACCAGGCTCCAATCTGATCTGGCAGAGTTTCTGCAGCTGGATGCCCTTCCTAATGCCAACCACTCCAAGAGTGTTGTGGGTGCTTTTACGTGCCACCAGTACGAAGGCCAGTCAGGTGGTACTAGACACACACACGTATATATACAGTAATCACTAGCCATATCACAGTTCACCTATCGTGCCCTCAGTACATCATGGATTTTCCTGGCTAATATATGTAAATTTATATCACAGACTCATCACTGCAGATTTCTACGACTGATAAGTATTTATATATTTTTAGATTTTAATTATTTTTGTGGTAAAATAAGCATTTTTACGCCTAAAAATTAATAAGTTAATAAATAGAAATACAATACAGCACTGCACTGTATAACACCTTAAGTAGAATATAATAATGAAAATGGAACTCGGGAGGTGAGTGTGTGGTGTTGTTTTTCATTTATAATAAAATAAATATAAACAAATTATAAAATAAAAATAATTATAAAAAAATATCCAGTACAGTACTGTTTCTACCTTACAGATTTTCACCTATCATGAGAGGTTTTGGAACATAACACCCACAATAGTAGAGGGATTACTGTATATACATACATACATACATACATACATATATATATATATATATATATATATATATATATATATATATATATATATATAAGTCTGATGCAAGGTATCAATTTTGGAGAGGTGACAATTAAATTTGTTGACGTTTGATATGAGTACATCAATGACTACATTGTCCAGTATGTCCTTCCTCTTTTAAGAACCTGAACTACAGGGTTTCCTCCTCAAATTCATCCTTATCAACTTCAATCACATCGATGTCAATCTCAAATTCATCATTGTCAACCTCAATTTTATCAACTTCAGTTTCAGTTAAAATGTTACCTATCTTGATTTCATCATTGTAAATTTAAATATCCTTACTGTCAGACGAATCATGTTATTTTTTTTTAACAACATTGGCATCAGTGATTACTGCTTCCAGAACTATTAGAAGAATGTAAACATTAAAATGTTTTGCAAAGGATTACAAGTTTTGTATGATAAATATTGTTATAGGCGTAGGAGTGGCTGTGTGGTAAGTAGCTTGCTCACCAACCACATGGTTCTGGGTTCAGTCCCACTGCATGGTACCTTGGGCAAGTGTCTTCTACTATAGCCTCGGGCCGACCAAAGCCTTGTGAGTGGATTTGGTAGACGGAAACTGAAAGAAGGCCATTGTATATATGTATATATATATATGTATATGTATGTGTGTGTG
Source organism: Octopus bimaculoides (assembly GCF_046866305.1). Lineage (NCBI taxonomy): Eukaryota > Metazoa > Mollusca > Cephalopoda > Octopoda > Octopodidae > Octopus > Octopus bimaculoides. The sequence goes on along the minus strand of NC_142937.1, from coordinate 74,479,399 downwards.
TGTGTGTGTGTGTGTCTGTGTCTGTGTATGTTTGTGTGTCTGTGTTTGTCCCCCAACATCACTTGACAACCGATGCTGGTGTGTTTACGTCCCCGTAACTTAGCAGTTAGGCAAAAGAGACCGATAGAATAAGTACTAAGCTTACAAAGAATAAGTCCTGGGGTCGATTTGCTCGACTAAAGGCGGTGCTCCAGCATGGCCACAGTCAAATGACTGAAACAAGTAAAAGAGTAAAAGAGTATACATACAATCAATACATTAGATGCAACTCTTTCATCCCATAAGCAGTCACCCTCTCTCTGCAGCAGCTCCCAGTCAAACAATCATATGTATATACTGTATCATACACATATAAAACACTACAAAGACAAAAATATTAGTTTGACCATTTGCTCATTATTCCCACTTCTTTACTCTTTTAACATATTCTTAAAGAACTCCACACAATCTTCTTCAGTAATCAATCAGCCTGGTCTCAGTCAATATACATAATTACCTAAATACATACTATTAATTGCTGGTAGGGGCATCGTATTTGGTTATGCAACCATAATATACTACCACTATATTAAGGGCTTATAAACCAATACTGTGCTCCACCTGTGTTAGCAGTGCAATTAACTCTATAGAAATTACTTTAAAAAGTAAATACACAATACATCAACACCAGGCTGGCTTTGATTCTCAAAGTTGATTTTGCTGGAAGTTTAGGAATATTTTATGAGAGTTAAAAAAACAATTGGAATAATAAATAAAATGTTAAACAAATGTGATTTATGTGTTTGTCACACTGTATATGTATTTAGTATAGTAAGCTGTTTTACATCTAATGTACTTAATGATGTATATTTATGGTTATGAAAGATGTGACAATTTTTTATTATACAAAACAAGTAATCCCTTACAAAAACATTTTAATGTTTACATTCTTTTACTATTCTGTGACAAGCAATTACTGATGTCAGTGTCTGTTCTTAAAAAAAAAAATTGCTTCATCCAACAGTTATGACATATACGTCAATGATGACAAAATCAAGACAAATGACAATGTAACTAAGACAAGTGGATGAAATTGAAGCTAATGCTGACGAATTTGAAGTTGACATTGATGAAATTGAAGTTGATGATGTATTTGGGTGGGGAAATCCTGTAAGAGTGGTTTCTCAATCACTAAGTTAAGTGACTCTAGAAACTTTGACTCAGAAACAGATATAGAGGAGAATCTGAAATAAAAGCAATACTGCCTTTATGTGTTTAGGGCTCAGATGCTAATACAAAGGAGTCATCTCCAACTCCCAATGAAACATGATGAAATTATATAATTCATAGGCCAAATACCTCCTGGGTCCCAGTGCTGCAACACCCATAGCATCAACTTTAAAATAGAAGCTGATGTAATGCAACTGGTGTGATACATAGAAAGTAAACTTTGAGATGATAGGCCTCCCAGCAATTGCAACCAACTGTGAATAATAAGGAAAGATAATCTCAAGAAATTAACAATTCTCTAGAATTAACATGCCATTAATGAAAAGACTGCTACATCTAGATGCTGAAAATGCAACAACTGAAACTTTTATTCAATTTTAAGAACAGTCTTACTTGAGTTCGTTAAGAAATTTATATATTGTGGAAGGAAGCAATTCACAAGTATATGAAGACAGGCAGTACAAGACTTCATTACATAATTTCTTCTCATCATCATTATCATCATCGTCATTATCATTATCATCATCATCATCATCATCATCATCATCATCGTCGTCGTCGTCGTCGTCATAATCATCATCATCATCATCATCATCTAATGCCCATCGTCCATGCTGGCATGGGCTGGACTCTTTGACCAGAGCTGACAAGCTGGGGAGCTGCACCAGACTCTAATCTGATTTGCCATGGTTTCTACAGCCGGATGCCCTTCTTAACACCAATCACTTTACAAACTATGCTGGGTGCTTTTGTGTAACACCGCAGGGACACTTTCATGTGGCACTGCACATGTTGCACATTTTTACATGGTTCCACACAGGTGCTTTTATGTTGCACCGCACAGGTGCTTCTATATGGTACCACACAAGCACTTTTACATGGCACAACACAGGTATTTTTACATGGTACTGCTCTGAGTCCTTTTCACTACCAGAAGGACCAGTCTTAACACTTCTGCTGTGAAGTACAGGTCTTATGATGGATTTCTTTCAGTTTATTTCTACAAAATCCACTCACAAGGCTTTAATTGACCTGAGAGTATCACAGAGGACACTTTGGTTGACCTGAGGAAGACTGTGCACATGCAAAGAAACTGAATCCAGGACCATATGGTTGGGTAGTTAAATCTCACAGCCACGTCTGTGCCTGTTTAATTTTTTACATCAAACATATACTATGCCTTGAATCAGGTGAAAATATGTATATATATAATTTCTTTACTGGTTTTCAATAGGCACATTTTTATAGCCACTAACAGTAAAAATATACTTGAGGGACGATACTTGATTAAATGTATTAATGGATTAATGACAAGACTAAGTTTCAGTAGTTTTATTGTAAATCATTTTTATTAGCTCTTTTACATTAGCAAATATAGGGCTTTGGGATTCACTTGCGCCTGCATCCTTTGATTAAAAAAAAAATCCTGTAAATTATTTCCCATTAGGCAATCTCTAATCAACAACTGAACCTTGAATCAATAGTAAAGGGGATAAAGATATTAGCTTTTTTTGTTGTCTTTTATCAATTTTTTTTTTTCTTATCCTGCTTTGATATAAAGAAGTTATGGCAACTAAGAGGTGTCAGCTGTCTGAACTAATGAATTTTATTGTAAATATATTCCTTTTTTTTTTTAGGCTCGTTATTCTGTTTCTTTTTATGCTTGTTATTCTATTTTTGAGCTCTTAGAATTCACAGTTCGGTTTTGTAACAGACATCAATTTTGTTCATTTAAAGTATCTTTAACATTTGCTTTGTATATTCCTATTTGCTAAATTGGAGATAGCTTATCTGTTAAAATACAGCCTAATCTGTGTGCAATGCTCCATTTTGTTTTAATATATTTTTTTTAATAATAAAGATTATTTTTTAAGGAAATATGTTTATTGTCTGTTTACTTTTCTCTTTCTCTCTCACTTTTTTTCTTAAAACATTAAGAAATACAATTTCTTAAGATTTTGCAGTGTTACAAAATTAATGGAAAATTGTAAATCATTTATCATATGGGTTGGTTTGGTAAAAATAGGAATTAGACTGGTACAAGATTTCCTAAGTACTTAGCATAAATAAGAGATGCATTTCCCAAAATATTTCTGATCCAATCTATTCATTATCATCGTGACCTGGTATATCTAGTAGGAAGCAATTATATCAAAACACAACAATAATTGCTAATATAGATTGTATTAAAACCTATTAATAACGTTCTTGAGATTTTCTTTTGTCTACGAAAAGTTCTTCTATACATTCGCTGAAGAATTTGATTATAGTTTTGAAGAGATATCAAGTGGTTTTAAAGTCGAAAAGGAAATACTTTACAGAATTATGAAATTACAAAGAGTTAGTTTCATGGTAGAGTGTGCAAACAATAACCATTATGGCTTCTGCTCTGAATTTTGCTGCCTTCATTCTGTGACTTTATGACCATTAATCAGGAGCCATATCTAGCCTTATCTGCCAAGTTTAGTCAGAGAATTTAGTTATTTGATGTACAATATTAGATGATATATTTATGTGTTTTGTATTCACATGACTCTGATTTGTCTCACATGAATTTGTCACTACAGACTAGGACCATGAGATAAGACTATTATTAAAACTAGTATACTTTTTCTTTTTTTGACATTTCTCTTAACTGCTTATTATTTCGTCGATTCCCAATTTCTTCACTAATGATCTCCTTACAAACGAGCGTTTTTAACTCTATATGTTCCATTTATTCAGAGAGTCACTTTATAGTCATTCTAAACAGCAGCCAAATCTCTCTCAAATCACACCCTACTGTCTAAACGGGTGGGGGGGGGATTAAGGATGCATTAGATAATGCAATCTCAGATACATTATATCTGTATAAATTGTAGGATGGTCTTGGAAGGAATGCTTTTGATCATACAGTTGCTTGATCAAGGTTGACTTGGGTGTAAACAACAACAACAACTATTGTTGTTCTTGTTATACACCTCCAAGAATTCCTTTGATCATTGGTGTGTTTGATCAAGGTTGACCTGGGGTTAAACAACAACAGCAACAACAACTATTGTTATGTTGCACCTCTCCACTTCATGTTGCCTCTTTCATCGAAGTCTCTTTATACCTTATCTCAACGACACTTTTACCTCCTAATATCATTTACATTCATCAGCAAAAACTGTTATCACATACTTCATAATAAATCTGACAACATGGTAATATTTTACAAAACTGATAATTCAGATGGTCAGATTCATTAGAGCTTTACATTTGCTGAGTTACTTTTGGTGATGGGGAACGACTGGTTAGTCGGGGAGGGGAGGGTGGTGGTGCCTGTGATGCTTTGATTTTGCAGGGATTCCAAGATTGTTGGGTAAAAGGAATGAAATTATTCAAATGGTCATTGACCTGGCTTGAATTCAAACAACAAAAGGGTAAACTTTACTAAAGGCATCCAAAGACCACGTGGTGGTGTTAAACTGAGTTATAGATTAAGTCTTCATCCAGACCACCCACCCAACCACACCACCTAGTGGCAGCCATTTAATGTAATTCAAATTGCCATTGATCTGGCTCGAATTCTGACAACAACAGGACAAACTCTACTAAAGGCCCTCAAAGACCAGATGGTAGGGAGTGATAGATTAAGTCTTCCACACCCTCAAGTTGTGGCCCTTTATGTTCTGAGTTGAAATACCAGTGAGGTCAACTTCATTTGTCATGCATCTTGAATCAATAAAACGCAGTAGCAGTCAAATACTGAAGTCAATTTAATTGTCAACACCCTCCTCTCTCAAAACATGTGGACTTGTGCCAATGTTAAACACTAACCCATATCCCCCCAACCCCTGTCGTATTTTCACAATGCAAAACCTGCTCCTTCTTGTTTGGACATGAACTTGCCAGGAAGCATCTGCTTGAAAATACGAAATGTTCAGTAGGTAGTCGACACCCATAGCTAACAGTTGCATACTGTCCTACTCTTCCAGATTGTGAAAGCTTGCCATAACTTTTAATCTAAATACAGTCAAATTTTAAGACATCATTTTTTAATGAACATATATGGGTTAATATTTTACAATAGTAAGATAGCAAGTTGGTAGAATTGTATTGTAATGGTATGGGGAGCTATAACACCAGCAACGGTTGTTCTAAGCTGATCGAATGTGTTGGAACCATAAACTCTGAAAAATACATCGAAATACTTAAGCAAGGACAACTTCCGATGTATTCACACGATAACATAACGAAAAATGAGTTTTTATTCATGGAAGATGGGGCTCCATGCCACACAGCAAAAAGGAATCAACAATGGCTGACTGAAAATGGGATCAAAAAACTTCCTTGGCTGAGTCTATCTCCTGACATGAACCCAATTGAAAATCTTTGGAGCATACTAGATAGAGCTATATGAAAAACTCGACAGAAACCTAAATCTAAAGCTGAATTGTTTTGATTGTTGCGTGAAAAGTGGGCAGAAATTCCACAAAAGACAATCACAAAGCTCCTCTGTTTATTACCAAAAAGAGTTTCTGAATTAAAAACTGTAAAAGGAATGTCAACTAAATACTAAAGTATATAGTCCTACTTATCGATTACATTTCAATTGTTTGCTTTGTGTACTAAATAATAAATTTTGAAAATTGAAGGTGTCTATTTACTTCTTGCTTGTCTGTGTGTATATATATATTATATACATATATAGGGAGAATTCACAAAAACAAAACAACAGACGAAGACAGGTGGTGTAGAAACAAACAGATGTATTAGTATAACATTCGAGAATTGAAAAAGTCTTTAATGTTTCGAGCCTACACTCTTCCACAGAAAGGAATACAGAAAGAAACAAGGAGAGAAAAAAATGTGTGTAGTGGTTAGCAATTGCCCGATATGCAAATATCATATATATATACATATGTGCATGTGTGTGTGTGTGTATCAGTGGCAACTCCAGTACTCAGGCTATTTGGGCTTAGCCTGACTTTAAGTATGTAATTGTAACCCATAACTCGGGAGACCATTCATTGAGCCTGGTCACAGTTCATTTATTTTTATTCAGTGTCTGGTGGTTGTCTTAAAGGTGCCCTGTGTCAAGAAATATCATTTGTAGCAGACATTCCCTTGATGTCGTCCACACATGCCTGACTCAGGCTCAGAAGTTACAGCCCAAGTTGTCATCTATAATCGTAAAAATTAAAAGTAATTCAAATCCAATGTTTTCTTGAAACAATAAATTTCAATAGAAATTAGGATTTAAATTTCAATCTATGAAAAGCTTCCATTCTACATCATTCTTAAAGGAATGAAAAATTATCCCACAACTCAGGTTAATACAAACGAGTTTGGTAGGTGTATAAAAGACTAATTGGCATCTCTTGTCATGAGTACAGGTGACAGTCAGATTGCTGATGTTTGTTGTGTACTCTTCTGTCGTTATTTGATTGCTTTTATTCTGTGCATCTGTGTGTAAAGATCAGTCGTGTTTTGTAGGGTTGCTTTATTTTTACCCTTAACATAGAACTGGAGAAGGACATAGTACTAGATATAAAAAAAATAAGTCATTTGGGGCTAGAAATATTGTTAAAATATGGGAAATTTTTCAAGCAGGTATGTGTTTTATGTGAAGTTTGGGAGGAGCCTGAGTGATCAAATCTTTGATGAGCCCAAGTGACGCTGATGACCTGGCGTCGCCTTTGATATGTACACACACACACACACACAGACACACACATACATACCAGATGTTTGGACTAAATTTGACGATATTTTATGTCCTCTTTTCAGAAACTGCTTGATGTATTGGTGAACAGTCAAGTGCATTGGGGAGCAATGGCACTGGAGTTATTGGAGAAACATTAGCTGACCTGGAGGACTGGAAACCATTTGAATATTGGAAAACAGTTACCTACATCATAATGATTCATGCCAGGCATCAAAATGCCAACATCATGACTGCTACTCAATGTTCTGTGAAGTCTATAAATGTCCATGGATAGATGCAGCGGTGACATATGTAATGTTTCACATAAACCACACCACTGTTGAATTAGGGAGCACACAAATATAGCAATTGTTTTGACAATTACCTGTATATAGAGGAGTTTTTGTTTCTATCTAGGTCTTTTGATAGAAATGATGGAGATTTACGTATTGTAAAAGCAATACTTATTAAACATTTGCAAAAACAGATTAAAAATCACCTTAAGCTTCTAAAACTGTCAATAGGTTATTGTATGATTTGAATAACACTGCAATCTCATTCATATGAACACACGCATCATCATTGTTATCATCATCATCGTCGTCGTCGTCGTCATCATCATTGTCATCATCATCATCATCAGTTACAACAGTGGCATTAACATACAGTATACCTCTGCACATGTCATAATTAATTTTGTGTTGTTTACAATTTACCTATTGGTTCAAGATTAGTGTTAGTTTAAATGAAAATGCAGAAGAAATATATTGTTCTCCAACTTTTGCATTGTGACCTGTCTTTTATAAACTTCATATTTATATATTTATATATTAAGATGATAGTGACTCATGTAAACAACCACATCTTACAATATATGTAGTAAGTTATTTGTGGTAAACAAACTTTTCCTGAAATTCGAATGGTATTGTCTGACATTTTTGTAGTATTTATAGATATATCAATGCAATAGAAAAGAATTTCTTGTAAATCATAAAACCAAAATGGTAATAATTATCAATATCTTAACACTTTTGTTACAATATTTCTGTAGAAATATACCGTCATTGTTTCAATTAATTTAGAAAATAATGAATTTAGTAAAATAACTGATTATGGAGCTGGTGTTTGGAACGTAAGTTACCATGAAGCTTTGATAGAAGGTTTTAATTTAGATCACTTTACCGCAAAAAATTTGTATCATAGAACCAAGAGCAGACTCAGGAAGGCTGATATCTAAAAAGGTTAAACTAGTCCTAAGTGGCGTTAGTTTTTCAAGCTATTTGCTTCTCTTTAGTGTATTATTTCAATCAAAACAATACATCATTGAATTTAGGTTGGGATATACAAAGGTTTAACCAACAACCTTTGATTTTGTAACAAGTTCCGATCTTCTAATCATTGGCCTATTGTCCAAATTGGTCAGTGTTGCCAGTTTTTAGCTATTCAAGTAATTACACTTAAGCAATTCTATCTACAAGTTTTTTTCTTATGTTAGTGTGCTTGGTCTACCAGTGGATCCACCTAATGAAGGAGACTGCTTCACCAACCTGGGCCACTGGACACCAGTTCCTAGCCAGTTCCAAGCAGTTGATCAATCTGCAAGCGCCTATCAATGTGTTCTGGACCAGTACAACTTTCACAGGCATCCCTGACATTTCAACATCTCCCCAGCCAAGCTCTCAGTCCTTTGATGTCTCCAATGCTTCCATTTCTCTCTCATTTTCATCATTCTGAACCATTAATCCCTACACAATTTTTCTCTCTCTATGTTTTTTTCATTCTTTCTCCATTTTTTCATCTCTCAGTCCTTTCTGCTCAAAATGTCAAAGACTTTTCCATTCTTCTTGAGTGTTAAAGTAATACACCTGCTTGTTGTTCCTTCACCTATCTTTGGCTCCTGTTTTCTGTAAATTTGAGCTATATCTATTTGTGTGTGTGTGTCTGTATCAATTGAGGCAGATTTTCTACAGCCAAATGCTCTTCCTGTCACCAACCCTCACCTGTTTCCAATCAAGGTAATATTTCGCCAAGGCCAACCAAAGCCTTGTGAGTAGATCTGGTAGATGGAAACTGAGAGAAGCCCATCGTATATAAATATATATATGTATATATATAAATACAGTGTACATTTAAACATATTAGAGGTATCCATCATTGGATTCCTGGCACGCTAGAAGGAATAGCCAAAATCCAAATCACTATTAGGGATAAACTTCGAAGGGAATGAAAAATAAAAACATTTACCATCTATCTCTTAGACCATGGTTTCTGACTTTTTTTTTTTAGCAAATAAAATAATTTGCTAGGCAAGTTTTCATCAACAGGTACGCCTAGATTAAACATATAAGTACGAGGCAATCCAGTATGTGCCCCATGCTTGTACATTATAAATTTTCAAATCCACTGTGCAAGCGCAGTTTTATCAGCAACAAATAAAAATAATGCCAGCATTACTTCAAAAATTTTCCAGAAAATTTATGTATATGTCTCTCTCTCTATATATATATATGTGTATGTATGTAAATGTTTGTGTATCTGTGCTTGTCCCCCTAACATCGCTTGACAACCGATGCTGGTGTGTTTACCTCCCTGTAACTTAGTGAATTGGCAAAAGTGAACGATAGAATAAGTACTAGGCTTACAAAGAATAAAAGAATAAAGATGTGTTTTTAAGGGAGGTATTTCTCTTCAATATCTCTAACACTAGGGATGAGTAATGAATTAACAGGTAACAATAGGTACAAGTTATCATTTATTTACTACTCCGTTAATTATGATTATGAGGCTTCCAGTTGATCCGATCAGTGGAACAGCCTGCTTATGAAATTAACTTGCAAGTGGCTGAGCATTCCACAGACACGTGTACACATCTCAGTGTGACACAGTGTGACACAATTCAGTGTGACACACATCTTAGTGTGACACAGACTATGACAAGGCTGGCCCTTTAAAATACAGGTATAACTCATTTTTGCCAGTTGAGTGAAATGGAGCATCATCATCATCATCATCATTTAACGTTCGTTGTCCATGCTGGCATGGGTTGGACGGTTTGACTGGGCTGGCACACTGGAAGGCTGCACCAGGCTCCAGTCTGATTTGACATGGTTTTCTACAGCCGGATGCCCTTTCTAACACCAACCGCTCCGAGAGTGCAATGGGTGCGTTTACACATGCCACCAGCACAGGTGCCATTTGCGTGACACTGGTATCTGCCATGACTGAGTTTTTGCTCAGCTCGATGGGGACCTCCAGCATGACATAATGAGTAAGGTTTTGGTCATTGCCCCCATGAGGCTCAACGCTGTGAAAAAAAGTGAAAAATGTGAAAAAAGTGTCTCGCTCAAGAATGCAATGTGCCACGGGGAATTGAACTCATGACTTCACAATTGTGAGCCAAATACCCTTAACCACTAAGCCACATGCCTTCACCATTATTTGTTATAGTAAGTCAAATTAAATTACTATATTAAAAGGCGAGCTATGAAGACCGAAATTAAGATATATAATTAGAAATGTTAATAAAAGATAGAAAGGAGAAATAGATAATAGAAAACCATATTCAGTGACTTAACAATAATTTAAATAATGCAAGAATAGTTAAATATAGTAGGAATTCATGAGGTAGAGAATTCCGTATTGTTATGGTGTTGTAAGGTAATAATTATTGGGGTGTCTAAGATGATGAGATTATTGTGTGCCTGTAATAGATCTGTGTATATTAGGAAAATTAATATATGAGGACAAGAAAAAAATTTATGTTGTGGAAGAGAGTTAATATTATGAAAAATAATATACAAATACGGTTGATGGTGATTTGTTTGAATTATAGTAACAAGGTATGTTATCAAAATATTGATTTACTGTTAGATAGAGATGTGTAATTGTAATTATAAAGGCTTGGTTTTAGTATCTCTGTTATGGAGGAAAGAGAGCTCTATACACATAATGGGTGTGGTTTAGGTTATTATTGTGTGGCTTTTGTTATATGAGTGGATTATGTGGTATATGTAGTGATATAAGAATTAGTTGAATGTTGGATTTATAACGGGAAGAGAAGAGTTTTTTTTTTTTTCAGGAGTATTGAGCATAATGTATTTATAGATGCGTACTGTCAAATGTAATATCGAGTATTCTTTGAGTTTATGATAAATACATGATGTGAAAGAGAATTGGCTTTTGATGAGTGTTAGTGTATGCAGACGTTAAAATTAGACATTTAGTAAGATGTTGATAATTAGTACGACATTGTTTATTTCTAAACAGTGAGTTATGATTAACATACAATATTATGCAAAATTTCATAGAAAAAATTGCATAGCTAGTAAAATATATATAATTTGCAAAAGAAGGGTGTATTAATGAGAAAGAGGGAAAAGAATGGATCAAAGTTGAAAAGAAATGTCTGGAGTATGAATAACAAACAAGAAAATACTTTGTTCCTTCTTTCTGTCTTTCTTTTTTTTTCTTTTCTTTTCTTTTCTTTAACAAGTAATTTAACTGAGTAACAGTTTGAAATTTTCTAAATGTGTTAGTGAATAAAACAATAAGTAACAAGTAATATCTAAAGAAATTTGTCAGTTTGCCTCATGGTCCCAGAAAATGATATCAAAGTAGAGATACCTGCGCCAGAAGAATATATAAAAACAAAAGACAACTCTATTTAAAATCAAAAATACCTTAACTTAAAGAAAGAATGAATGCTAAATGGTAGTTATGCTACTCAAATATAAAGATATACAAATGTAAGGGCTTTGTCAAAAATGCTGTCATGAATGAATATATGAATAAATAATCAAACACATATATGAGTCTGTGAGTGTATGACAATGGAAATTTACTTGAATATGCATGTATTAGTATTTAATGCAAAATGGTTTTCACAGTTTAAAAGACTGTTGCAATTATTCAGGGTATACATGAAAGTGTTGTGTGTATGTTTATGATATATCAATGCTTTAAAAATGTTGAAATGTTTTGAATGTTCTATGTTGGCAAGCAAGAAGATATGCATTCAAAAAGTTTGTTAAAGCATTTTGGCTTCACAAAAATGATTTCAAAACTTTCATTTGTGTAAAGGTGTCAAGTTCTTTCGTTTTTGATTTTGACATTTTTCCTTCCTTTTCCTTTTTACTCTTTTTGGCTTGTACAAAATTAGGCAATAGTAAACAAAAAGATCCTCCATCTTTCATTTTAAGTTGTGAAAAATATTTTTACTTTTGATTTTTATATGAATTTGTAAAATGGATTGTCATTCTCTTTTCATTGTAGAACATAAGAAAAGACTACGAGTGTCTAATTCTGAAAATATTTGAGTGAGACTTATAAATACTTTGGAAAAATAAATTCCTGCTATTACCTGGTGTAGAGTATCTTTAAATTTTCATTCTACCTTTGAAAGACAATTACTAAAATGCATGTAAATGCACTGCTGGTACTGAATTAAATGTATATGGTTCAGACTGGTTGGAATTAGTAAGGCTTTCTGTAAAATTTGTTGTTGAATTTAAAATTTTAATTTAAATATTTTATAGTATTTGTCTTAAGAGGGAATATTTTCTTAATAGGATAATGAACATTTTCACAACTAGTTTTTCTTTTTTTGTTAGCACTTCTAAACTTATTGATATCTTGTGTACACTTAATTTTCTCCTGGAATCTTCTACAGATGGCATCATAATTATAAAATCTCAAAGAATCCTTAAAGATTTGTTAATTTACAGTGATGTTACAATTAAGTTCAATCTTTCATTCATATCAGTTGTAGCAACACTAGTCATGAAGATATTCTTCAACCTATTAAAGAATCATTTCCTCAGGCAACAAAAAACACGGCACAACATTTAACAAAAATAAAACATTAAAATTCAATACTTAAGAATGCCAAATTTTCCACAAAACTTTGCCAATTCCAGTTAATACGAATCAACTTCTACATAATTTCATTACCAGCAGCTGCAATTTCATTTATTCTAACAACACTGTCCATTAGACAGTAAATGCCAGGTAAATGTAAACACTAATAACCTTTTTTGAGGGCATAAAAATAATCTGAGACTGAATCATCTCTGAATTTGAATACCATCTGTATATCCATACAGTCTGCAATTAAAATACAAATAATACCATTCCAGTTTATATCCTTAGAACTGAATGCTAACTGTAATTCATCTTTGACGAAGTGTATGTGAGTTGCAATATTCTTCTTGTATTTTGCACCCTGAGTTTAAATCTGTGGTCAACTTTGCCTTTCACTCTTTTGCAGTCAATATATACATTATTGGTAAGGTGACGAGCTAGCAGAATCACAAGCACACTGAACAAAATGCTCAGTGGCATTTCATCCATCTTTACATTCTGGGTTCAAATTCTATTGAGGTTGACATTGCTTTTCATCCTTTTTGAGATCGACAAAATAAGTACTAATTGAGCACTGGTGTAGATGTAATCGACTTACCTCTCTTCCCCTGAAATTGCTGACCTTGTGCCAAAATTTGAAACCAATATCTACAGTACCAATCAAGTACAAGTACAGTCCTCTCTCCCTCTAACTTTCATGATAGAAGCAAAAGGGTGGCCCTCTCTATTAGCAACTATATGGGCACTGAAAACCATTGCCTAAAGCATGGTACATTCTGATAGGAAGCTTTTCTTGTTTGCAAGAGACAGCCATTAGCAAATATGCATTTTTTAGCTTCATACATTTTTTAATAAAGATTTGAGGGGTTTTTTTTTCATATATTCATCAGATCTACATATTCCCAATCTGTTGTACGTTTTGAATTTGCATCATTATTTTTTGCCTTTTCTCATTAATTTCCTTCCTTTCCTTTTTAATTATTCAGTTTTTTTTTTAATCATACAAATTTTTCTGTACTATTTTCCATAGTAAGCTTTTAATATATTAATTTTACTTTTTACTTACACTAACTTTTATAAAAACTCAGTTTCTTCTTCTGTATTTCAAATTTAACTTAAAACACAACAATATTCGATATTACACTTGATTATATTGTATAATGACAGTATTCATCTTACAAGTACATTATATTCATTTCTCTTTCTGAAAAAATTACTCCTCTACCTATCACAAATCTAGCATTCACCTAATTTCTTCTTCCCTACATACTCTACTGAACTGATATACCAAAACCATATGATTGTAATCTAAACCACACCCATCATGTTTATAGAGCTTGCTCTTCCCTGCAGAAGATCACAGATATTAAAACAACACCCTTATGATTAGAATCACATATCTCTTTCTAACAGTAAATCAATATTTTGATAACACACCTTGTTACTATAATTCAAACAAATCACTAACAACTGTATTTGTTTTGTACACTATGTTCCATTACATCAACTGTCTTTTACAAAATAATTTGTATCTTGCACTCTTACATGATTGTCTCTACTATACTTTAATTAATTATACACACACACATTGAAACTGTTATTATCTGATGTATAAACCGTAACAATATTGAATCTCATTCCTATGATTTCTTGCTATTGTCAACAGTTTTGTTATATACAAGGTACATTCCAGAAGGTCTGTGACTTTCTTAGGAGAGGCAGTTATAACTGTCTTAGATCATTGCAATTTTAATAATTTTTAGTATATCATTACAATACATTCAATAAGCTGACCTGCCAATTTTTGTTTTTCCAGATTGAAGGAGATGGCTGTAACACCATTTTGAATACATTCTGCTAAACACTGCATGTCACAGCTGACTAGTTTGCAGAATACAGTCAGATCGTGAAGACAATCTGAAAGCTCTCTATGTAATAAAGTTTTGTGTTGAACTGGATGAAAATGCTACAGAAACGTATGAAATGCTCCAGACTGCTTATGGATTAACTAGTAGGAGCCAAAGATCTGTTTCTCACTGGCACAAGAGGTTCAAAAGCAGTAGAGAGGATATGAGAGCCGATGAGAAATGTTTAAGGGAAAGGGAGTCAGAACATCAGAACTGGGTGAGAAAATTCAGTTTTCTAGATGAAGACTGTCATGTGTCTCTAAAGAAAATGAGTTTGGAGTTGGTGTGGGAATTGTATATAGAATTATTCACGAAGATCTGAGTATGCCTCAAATTTGTGAAAAGTTTGTTCTCAATGTGCTCAGTGACAAACAGAAGACAAAAATGCACTAGTGACAGTAGGGAGATGGCTGAGCTCATCACCACCAATCTGGTGACCTATGACAAAAGGTAGCTCTACTGTTATGACTAAGAGACAGAATGCTCAATGGAAATATCCTACCTTCTCCAGAATCAAGAAGGCCAGGCAAAATACAGTTGTGGCCAAAAGTTTAGAACTCGTTTTCATATACATAATGTATTAGCTTCTATTTATTAAAAGTAAGCAATTTGGTCTAGAACTATATTTTTCACTTTGCCTATTTTTTCTTCAAGATATTGAACCATTGGATCAGTTATTAGGCAAGATTTTTTCTATGTTGTATCTATTTGAATTGGATTATACTTGGACGTAACAATTTTCATTTAAAAGTAAATGTTCCAAACTTTTTGGGGGCCAAGGTTCAACAGGGAGCACACGATAATCCCCTTTTTCAACAACAGCAAGGGCATCATCTACACCCATCAGGTTCCCAGACAGTCAATAAAGAGTACTTTGTGGAGGTTCTGGCGAAGCTAGGAAAAGATTTTGTTGCAAAATACCAGAGTTCTTCTATTCAGGAGAGTGGCACCTGCACTAAGACAATGCACCAGTTTACAATTCCATCCTGGTAATGAACCACTTGATAAAGTTGGGTATCATGACTGTTCCTTACCCTCTCTACAGTTCAGATCTTGTTCTCTGTGACTTTTGGTTATTCTCCAAGCTAAAGGAGATCCTCAGACACAATCATTCTCAAGTTATTAAAAAGTTGGATGCTGTAATAATAGTCCTAGACACCTTTAATTTGGAGGACTTCTGTCGAGCCCTCACGATCTGGTTGGTGCACTACAACAAGTGCATTGAAGTCAGGGATCCTACTTTGAAGGAAATTAAAGTTTTGTACTTCTTTGAAATTAATAAATATGTCTCCTGGAAAAGTCTCAAAACTTCTAAAATGCATCTAGTAATGTAACCCATTGTATTCCTATGCAGCTGATTTACTATTTTCTATTACCTCTTCATTTTTATTTCCAGTGCTTGTTATATTACTTAATCTTCCATTCCACATATCTTCTTTTAAAGTATTCAATTTTACTTGCCTTAAAACATGCCTTCTTCTACCATAACATGATAATCTATGGAAACTTCACCAATTGTTTCCATCATTCTATTTAATTTATCATATACCCCTAAAATGATATTATAAATTCCAAATATAGACATTCTCCCATAAAATATATATACCCAGACACCTTTATTGTATATAAACTTATTTTTATTAGAAACTGAGGCTCCTTCCATAATTACTCATGTTCTTAATTATTCAAACGATTGATAATAATTGTGAACATTATCATCTTTTAAGTTCCAAATATATTTTAATAGGTCCTGGGGTGTCTTCCTGTAGAAAATGTACATGCCTGCCAAATGAATTCTGCATTCAGCGTGCATTAAATATGAAGTGGAGGTTAAATCAACATGATCTGAAATTTGGTGCCACCCTGAACCTCTTTATTGATATGACAGAAAAGACATTCAAGGAAGCATCTTACAAGCATAGCTCTTCATTCAAATATACTAGTATACAAATACAAAGTTCATTAAGGTTTTTCACTAACATCTGGCCTCTAAATCAAAAAGGGTGCAAACTAAAATAACAACGAAAGGATCATTAAAAGCCTTATATAAATGGCAGCAAAAAATGTAGCTTCTGCCTCTGGAGAAAAAACTGAACCTAAAAACTCACTGAAACCAGAATTGTATCTAAATATCAAGTCAAAGGTATTCAGTAATATTTAAGCACAATGATAATTTTATATTACAAAACTGAGCACAGTAACACTAAATGAAACATGCAAACTTGAAAGGAGAGTCAGTGGATGCAAAATTCTAAATATGTATTTTCCTTTTTCAATATTCTCTTTATGTAAAGCAATGAGATGGCAGAAATGTTAGCACGCCAGGCAAAATGTAAAGAGGTATTTCGTTTGTCTTTATGTTCTGAGTTCAAATTCCACCAAGGTCAGCTTTGCCTTTCATCATTTCAGGATCGATAAGCTAAGTACCACTTATGTACTGGGGTTGATCTAATCGACTGGCCCCCACCCCAAAAATTTCGGGCCTTGCACCTCGAGTAGAAAAGAATATTCTCTTATTGTTAAAATTTTTATTTCTTGTTTCTTTTAAGTCCTAAGTTAAAGTTACTTATCAAACACATTTTACAATCCTCACTTAATTTTACAAAAAGTCAACAGGTCCTTATGAAGGGATATGAATTTAAGAAGTTATTGAGTTTTTCCTAAGGTTTATAAAATGTATCACATGGAAGGAATGAGTAATGATCTTCGTATTTTTTGTTGTACATGTCCCCTTGATGCCCACATATGCATACATATATATATATATATATATATATATATATATATATATATATATATATATCATCATCATCATCGTCGTTTATTATTTATATTATATATATATATACATATATAACTGGAGGAATAGAAGAAATTAAATTAAAAATGCACAAAGAATATACTAAAATTAATTAGAATTTAATATTTTAAAATACAGGAATAAACTTGTTTGGTTTCACATTAGATTTTCAAAAGAGTACAGTATATGGAGCTGTGTCATGAATTATATCTAGTCAGGCCATTGTTATAAAAATAGTTGGTTCTTAAAGTAGCAATTTGCTCAGGACATTGTCTGTAAACAGAAATTGATTGGTCAACGTTTTTGTATTAAACTCATTCATCAATTACACATATAAAAGCTTTTCTCCATTGAATATATATATATTCTTGCACCTTCCAGTTTCATGCTAAAGCTAACAATTATCAGCAAGACAAAATATGACAGAGTAAAGAAGTGAATTTTCAAAATAAGTAGGACACTATTGTTGTTGTTGTTGTTAGAGGAGTTTAAATGATGTTGGAAATTCATCATAGTTGATTAACCCAGGCAAAGACTGTCTTTAAGCTACTTTGAATATCTTATGAAATTTATTATACACTACCATGCTGGATAAAGTATAAATCCTGAAGATTCAAGGAACTATCGATTGAATTTATCCATATATTTACCTGTAATAAGTTCTACATTACTGCATGAGCCCTCTTTATATTATGTATCAAAATAACATTTTTACATGCTCAGACCAAACACATGTATGTACGCATGGGCTGGCACCTGCATGCACAAACATACACACACACAGACATACACACATGCATTGTTTTACTTTGGTTTCAAATTTTTTATAAAGAAAATCATTTTAATTTAAATTTTTTTCCTTTCATTTTTTTTTTTAATTCTGGGGATGGGGTTGGTGGAAACAGGGCTGATTGAAAGTCATCAAAGAATGAACGAATGTCTGTGCTCTTAGCAAAGACAGAATCATTAGGAATTCAAAGATGATAATATAATTATTTTTAGAATTAGGCCTGAAGGATTAAAGTTATATGGTATTCCTTAAAATGAGAATTTGTGGTGATCAGGTTATTCATTAGCACGGTAAACAATGCTATTCCAGTAAACAAAAAGTGTGTGTGTGTGTGTGTGTGTGTGTGTGTGTGTGTGTGTGTGTGTGTGTGTGTGTGTTTCTCAAGTCCAAAAATTTATCACAAAAAAAATTGAATCAATACAATAAAATATTTTAATTTAATTATCAGTCTAACAATATAAAAGAGTGAAAAAACAGGAAACAGGAAAAAGTTAAAGCTGTGCCAGATTTCTTCCACTCAAACAGTTTCACTATTGTTTTTTATTTTTCCATAATATCTCCAAAAGCATGCAAATCCCTCTACAAATCCCACTATTGTTGTAAAATAATATATATATATATATATATATATATATATATATACAAACACATATATACATACACACACAAACACATATATACATACATACAAACACATATATACAAACACACACACACACACACATATATATATAGATATACATACACACAAACACATATAGATATATGCACATGTGCATATATATGTATATATCAACATCGTTGTTTAATGTACAATTTCATATGAATTGCTAGGTCAAATAGAGTTTACTGGTTTACTCAGGTAGATTTCCTATGGCCAGATGCTCTTTCTGTCACCAACCCTCACCTGCTTTTAACAAAGGTAATGTTTCTTTATCACTGGGACATATTTTTGCAGAATATTGGAAGCAAACGATTCTGTGATACTCATTTATATAAGTGTGCATGACATACAATGTCAAGACAAGGGGAGGTTCCAGAACATAATATCCATGATAGTTGAGGGATTACAATATATTTAAAGTTATATATGACAAGAGAAGTAGTACAATGAAATTTATTTAACAATAAGAAAATTCAAATATCACAACAAATTGTTTCGTAACTTAAAGAATGTAAAAATAATTTGTTTTATTATATTTAATTATAAATACATTACTTACATATGTGCAATAATACAAAAATCCTTTAAAACAATGCAGGCAGTCAGGTAGGTAAACTGGTTGGTGAGGACGTAGATAAGTATGAAGGTGATTAGGTAGTTAGGTTAGTTATATTGATAATTAGTTAATTAGGTAGATAGGTATAGAGGTAGGTAGGTAGGTAGATAGGTAGGTAGGTAGGTAGGTTGCATGGAAAGACATACATATACACATGCATGCGTAAACATACATGTACAAGGAAATAAGAACATACAACCATACACATATGCATATCCCATGTGCACACACATGTACACACACTCAGGCATACATAAGCACACGTACATGCACACATACGTGCACAGATACACACACACACCAGATACACACACATACAAGAACACACACACACACATACAGGATCCACACACCACATACACCCATGTACACACATATATACATGCACATGGCATATACACATACATGCACGAAGCATACACATACCATACACACACACACACATATACACACACACACACAGACATGTACAGGCACACATACACACAAGCACATACATACAGACACACATATACGGATGCAAGAATACACTCACATATATACAATAACACACAGACACATACATACACACACAGCTAATCACACATGCACACCCTTACCATATTTACATTCTATTGACCATGAAAGGATGACAGGCAAAGTTGATCTAAGCAGAATTTGAACCCAGAATATAAAGACAGAGGAAATGCTACACCACATTTTACCCAACATGCTAACAATTCTGCCAATTTGCTGTCTTGAAGAATCATTATATATTCCTTTCTACTATAGGCACTAAGTCTGAAATTTTAGGAAAAGGGGCTAGTCAATTGTATCACCCACCAGTGTTCAACTGGTGGCTATTTTATCGACCCTGAAAGGATAAGAGATAAGGTCAACCTCAGCAGAATTTGAACTCAGATTATAAAGATAAGCAAAATGCCACTAAGCATTTTACCTGGTGTATTAATGCTTCTGCCATTTCGCCGCTTTAAAGATCCATTAAATATTAGTTTCAAATATTGGCAGAAGGGCAGCAATTTCAGTGGGGGTGGTAATTTGATTGCATCAATACTAGTGTTCAACTGATGATCATTTTATCAATCCCAAAAGGATGAAGGGCAAAGTCAACCTAAGCAGAATTTGAACTCAGAACATAAAGATGGACAAAATGCTGCTATACCTCTTGACCAGCATGCTAACAATTCAACCAGCTCACCCTCTTAAAAAGTCATTAGACATTGATTTCAGATTTTGGCACAAGGCTAGCAAGTTCAGACGTAGTGTGTAAGTTGAGTAAATTGACCCCAGTGCCTAACTCATACTTATCTTATCAACCCCGGAAAGATGAAAGGCAAAGTTGGCCTTGGTGGAATTTGAATTCAGAGACAAAAAATATGTCACTAAGAATTTTGCTTGAGTTGCTTAATGAATCAGCCAACTCAATGCCTGAAAGTGTTAATAAATATTGCGAATGATTTTGTCCAACGCTTTGATTATGCCAAACTGCTCAGACCCTCTTCAGTCATGACTGACCATGGGATTTCACCTAGAAAGTTACCCTCCCAGGCACATGTCCAGGCAAGGTTGTTTATAGAAGACCAGCAGTCGCCCATGCATACCAGCCTCCACTCTCCATTCCACAGATGTTATCCAAGGGAAAGGCAAAGACCGATACAGCTTGGCACCTGTGATGTCGCAACTCATTTCTACAGCTGAGTGAACTGGAGCAACATGAAATAAAGTGTCTTGCTCAAGAACACAACATGCAGCCCGGTCTGGGATTTGAACTCACAACCTCACGATCGTAAGCTCAACGCTCTAACCACTGAGCCATGCACCTTCACTATGCCAAACTATTGTTTTACATATTAATCCTGATTTCTAATATTTTTAGATGGTCTTGAATGTGGGAGAAGCATATATGTCAACCCTAAGAAGGATAAAGCATGCAGTTACCCTCAGCTGGATTTGAACACAGAATATGAAGGACTATAACTAAATACTTTGAATCATTTTGTTCAATGTTCTAATGATTCTGCTAATCCATCATCTCTTTTCTAAATATTAATACTTAACAAAAATTTATGGTTTAAATATACATCCTCTCATAATATTTACATCCAAGAATTTCAGAACTTATTGACTTTGAAATAAAATAAATATGGCAAAATTCTTTAATAAATAATAACAACAATAGGAAAAAAAAAAATAATGAAGAAAAAACAAGGTAAATTTCTCTTTCTGAATATATTATGGCACCGGATTTAATAGCTTTTATTATTTTTATATCGAAGTCTGTGTTCTGAAGGTAAAAGATATACATACATACATAAATAAATAAATAAATAAATAAATGTATATATATATATATATATGTGTGTGTGTGTATACGCATACACACACACACACACACACACACATATTTATGTGTGTGTATGTGTGTGTGTATATATATATATATATATATATATATATACATATAGTTTGGAACAAAGACTATTGACAGACTTTGAAGCATACTAAAATATTCTCTTTTTAGTTTTAAACTGAAATTGAGTAGAAACCATCTTTGAAGAATAATGATATCTTTGGGAATAGATGAATAAGGCTGGATGTCACTCAGTTTTCAAAATATAACTTAACATCAAACAATTATTTTTGAACATTGTGTATCGTTCAAAAGGACTTACTTAAATTATTCAGGATGGCTTTCATGTTTAGATAGATACCTCACAATATAACTATTCATCATGGCCGATAGGAAAAAAAAATAACTCCCACAAAAAACACAAACAATAAAAAAACAATGCATTCTTAATAAAATCACATTAGGTTCTCTCTATGTGTGAAATAAGCAGGAAACTCAATGAATCATTCTCTAGTTGTGTGTATGTTTCTCTCTTCTCCTCCTCCTCATCTCCCCTTCCTCTTTTTTCTCTCCTACCTGCACCATCACAGCTTGCGGTTTACTTCCAAATTCATTTCTTGCCTGTTACCCTGTTTGAACCATCAAATCAGCTAACAGTGGAGAAAGACCAAGAGAAAGAGATAAAAAGAAAGAGAGAGAGAAGGAGAGTAAGGGAAGAAAGTGAGAGAGAAAAAAGAAGGTGTGAGGGAGAGAGAGAGGTAGAAAGAGAGTAAAATTGAGAGAAGGGAAGGGCAGAACAAAAAATTTAAAAGAAGTGCATTTGTATCCATATTCACTAATTTACCATGTATTAATGTGCCTTAATACTCTGGACCCCTCTAAAGCACCTTTTTAATTGTTTAAAAAGTTATCAAAATCCTTGTTTATATATACACACTCACATATATATGTAAAACAGCAATAAATGTCAATAAGATATTTATCCAACCAAACAAAGATTTAAGTATTGGAAAAAGCAACAGACAAGCTCCAGAGGGAGAAAAGAGATAACAAACGTTTTAAACGAAAGCAACAAAAAAGAAAATCAGGAAAAGAAAATCAGGAAAAGAAAATAAGAAACAAAAAAAAAAAAGAAAAGAAAAAAGGAGGCCAAATCATATTGTGTATAAAAAAAAGAAAAAATCTTCAAAATCTAGTTTGTTTGTGTTGTCAATGCCTCTCTTCTTATTATTTATATATATAGAATTGTTTTTGTTTGTCAGTGATGATAATAGGAGAGAGAGAGAGAGAGAGGGGGGAGGGAGGCAGAGAGAAAGAGAGGGAATAAAATCCAGGATATGCAATATCTAACAGCATTCACATGCATAGATCATAGCTAAACTAAAACTCAATCAAGAGTGTTATACAATACTAACTACTGTTAGCAAGTTATGTAAATATTTGAATAAACTCTGTTGTACATAATATGTGTGTGTGTGTGACTTTTACTTCGGCACTGGGACAACCAATGCCTTCTGAGAGAAATTCATAGATGGAAACTGTAGGAAGCCTGTTATGTTTCAAGAGTATGAGCATTTTTGCACACACATATATACATGATGGAGTTTCCCTCAACCAAATTCATTCGCAATGCTCTGGGTGACCCGAGGCTATAACAGAAAACATTTGCCCAAGGCACTGTGTGGTGAGACTGAACCAAAAACTATGTCCAAAGGAAGCAAACTTCTTAACCATACAACCATATGGATGTATGCATGTGTGTGTATGTATAATATATATATATATATATATATATATATATATATATATATATATATATATATATATATATATATATATATATTATCTAGGCAGCAATAAGTAAATGTGTACCAACAAGGAGAACTATAACCATCATTAAATATGACTGAAGATGTTATAAACACCAACATTGCTAGAAATAATAGCTAAACGCTCTTATGATGTAGAATTAGAGCATTTAGCCCTTATTCTAGCTCTTATTTCTAGCAATGTAGGTATTTATAACACCCCTCAGTAATGTTTAATGATGGTTATAGTTCTAGATATGTTTATATATATATATATATATATATATATATATATAATAATATTATTAGGGACAAAATCCAAAATTACAGGTAAAAAACTCAATTAAAATCAATTTATAAAAAATTAAAATTAAATTGAGCCTTATAGATAAAGTATATATAAAATATATATAGTTTTAGGGAAAATAACCAATTTTCAAGAACTCATCGATGAAAATCCACTATCACATATAGAAAAATTAATAATTAAAAGCACAATAAATGAGTATAATATAAAGTAAAGTAAATATCATAAGATAAATATAATAAAAAGATTACACGTGTTTCATAACCAATTTTCAAATAGAAAAGAAATTTAAATCGATTAAAATCAATTAAAATCAATTAAAATCAATTGAAATTATCGAAAATAAGTTCTATTCAAAAATATAGCTACTCGTCAGATCGTAAGTAGAACAATAATTAGATATATATCTCAACCAACAATAAGTACCAAATGAATTAATATGAAATACTTATTATATAAAGATAGAAAAATTATTTTAAAATATCATAATAACAAAATAATAACCATTCAATAATCATCCCTTCATCCATAATAATAACATGTATATTATATACAAAAAACATCTTACCTAAATTATCATTGTTTTAAATACAAGTTGAACGAAGTTTAAGTTTAAAATAATAATGAAGATAAAATTAGTACATATTTAACCGGTGTAATAGTTAAAGCTATACTATTTAAAGCTAAAGACGTTTATTTAATTATGATTAAAGATCAATTGAATAATAGAAAAATACAAGATTATTTATTTCTACAAACGTAATAATAAAAAATATGAATGAAAAAATTATGAATGGAAAAAATTATGAATGAAAAAATTAGGAAAAAAAAAATTATTAAGAATAAAAGGTTAAACTTTATATATATATACAAAGTTTTGATTTAAAAAAAAACTTTAACGATATTATAAACTATAAAGATTAATAATTAATCAAATAATATTAACCAAAAATAATCGAAAATATATCAACACTATTCCAATCGAAGTTCTAATATTATGTTGAAATGAAATTATAACTTCTAAATAATATAGTGTTAAATAAGTTATCTATTAAAATAATCTATAAAGAACAAAATGAATAGTATAAAAACAAGAATACATATTATTTTCAAATAGTAGAAAATCTTTAGCAAAGTGAAAACAGTACTTATCCAAATTTTTCCGTAATTCAAACTGAAAACTAAGACGTTATCTAATAGCTATAGCGTTTTAAGCAAGAGTTCGCGCGAAAATACTACGTTAAAAAAGAACGTTAAAATAGAGAATAGAATACGAAAGCATGAATGAAATAATAATACTTAAATAAATGAATGAAAAATTTAAAATTTATATAACTAACAACATAAAAAGAACAAAAAACTATAGTTATCTTATAAAACATATTAATAAATATTAAATTCTAATATATAATAAATAAATAAAAATATTAATAGTCGTAAATTAAATAATATGAAATAAACTAAAATACTACTATTGATTTAGTCTTATCAAAATCGTAGTGTCATTGTAATATAAAACCTTAAACTTACTAAAATATTAACCTACCAATAAAAACAAAATATAGCTACTAGAATAATTAAATAGATACCCCAACACACACCCTAATACATACATACATACATATATACATACATACATACACATATACATATATATATATATATATATATATATATATACATACATACATATATATATATACATACATACATACACACACATATACATACATACACACATATATATATACACTTACATGCATATACAAATATACATACGAATATACAAAATAATATACGTATATACACACAACATACACACATATATATAAATACATATAACACATATAGACCAAAACATACATACTACCATAAATATATATATATACATAAATATATATCTACACATACACACATGTACCTACCAAAATATACATATAAAAACAAATACACTCATACACACATATACAAATAAAGAATAATATATATAAATACACACTCATCCTCCCATGCTCTCAAATATACATATTATATAGATACACATATACAGACATATATACATACACATAAAAATACACATATATATACAGAAAAAACATGCATATACATATACATATATACATATACATATATACATATATATACATATATATATACACACATACATAAATATATATATATATATACACCCATAAATATATACACCTACTAATTTATATAGACAAATTACACACACTCACATATATACTTATACCCATATATATACATATATATACACATTTACATAAGTACATACATAAATACACATATACATATACACAAAAATACTCATAACTATATATATAAAAAATATACAAAATATACACACAAATAAAAATTCACTCAAATAAATATATAAATAAGGAATATTCTAAAACAAAACTACACTCACGCACTCACTCACACGCACAATATATATAAATATACATCTATACTCACAAATATATATCTTTATACATACATGTAAATACAAATATACACTCAATATACACAAACATATATTAAAAAAAAATAAAAAATAAAAAAACCCCACATATATAAACACTTAAACCTATATAAATACATACGTAAACATATATACATACACCTAAAAATATACATACATACTAATGCATATAGACTAAAACACACACCCTCAATATATACATGTACATGCATATACACATACCCATATAAACAAAATTAAAAAAAAATTATTAGCTAAAGTTTTTATATAAATAAAGTAGTTTATGTCTACATTTTATTTTTCGTTCATCAAAAGAATTAAGTAAATTATTATCCTTATGAAATAATATATCTTTAAATTCATTATTACATAAATTACAAAAGTTATTACCTATATGATAGGATTTAGCTTTACAAACTATCTCCCATTTTAAAATATATTTAATATTTTTAGATTTAAGTTCCCAAATATATTTACTGAGGCCAGTAGAATTAATTAAATTTCTATTCTTAAATGAGTGCATATGTTGAGCTACTCTTAATTTAATTTTATTAGAAGTCGAACCTATATAAATCTTATTTAAATTATAACCATAATGTTTATTTTCATTCAATAATTTCACTATACATTTATACACTACATCTTTCAAATTACATTCATTATTAAAATTACATTTAGTTTTATCCAAACATGTACAATTAATTATATTCTGGTCAACATTATTACTATTAAAATTAATATTAGAATAATTATTAAATTTAAATTTGTAGTAATTATTTAACTTAAATTTATTAAAAGAAGAGATAATATTAGCAACATTATTAGTAGTGGAATAACCTACACCAAAATTATTTTTAGAAAAAATATAATGATATTTTTTATTATCTTTAAGGAATAAATCAATAACTTTAAAAACTTCATTAATAATTGATTTTAATTGATTTTAATCGATTTAAATTTCTTTTCTATTTGAAAATTGGTTATGAAACACGTGTAATCTTTTTATTATATTTATCTTATGATATTTACTTTACTTTATATTATACTCATTTATTGTGCTTTTAATTATTAATTTTTCTATATGTGATAGTGGATTTTCATCGATGAGTTCTTGAAAATTGGTTATTTTCCCTAAAACTATATATATATATATATATATATATATATATATATATCATCGTAAATATACAGGGATTAGCATTGAGTTGCTTCTCGAACATACTGAAAATTTAGAAATAGCAGTCAAAAAACTACTGATTCTAAACTGTATATATATATATATATATATATATATATATACTATACTGATCCATGATAGAATATTCAACAAAAATAGTACTCCATCTGGTGAGAGATAAATATCATTATTTAAAGGTCACGATACATGATTTAAAGCACTACTAATAGTTTCATATTTATTCAGTTTCTTTCGTTCGTTATGATGTGTGATTTGCACCTGAAGAATATGTTTGAGTTCTCTCACCGTACGAAACTATTAGTAGCGCTTTGATACATGTATTGGGACCTTTAGATAATAATAATAATAATAATAATAATAATAATAATAAGTATATGCACATATATATATATATATATATATATATATATATATATATATATATATATATATATATATATATATACACACACACATACATATGAAGGGTATTCATTAAAGATTTCCTCTGACCCACTTCCAATTATTGCAGGAAACGGAACTTGTACAGGTATGATTATACATGTCTCTACATGTCACATTGTAAATTGTAGCTTTCCATTTGTATTTATTTGTCTTTATGGTTGCTGAAGTGGACTAAGGTGTTATAATAGAAGCAGTTGAATGCAGATCAGTGATTAGGTTCTTATACTTGACTGGTTGTACACCAAAAGAGACTTTCAATGAGATGAAAGTTTATGGTGTTGATGCACCATCATATGATGTAGTCAAGCACTGGTATCACCACTTCTAATGTGGTCAAACATCAGTGGAAGCTGCTCCTATTCCTGGATGACCACTAATGACAACACTATTCATAAAGTGGAAGCTGCCCTTTTGGAGGATTGTTGCATAACTATTTGGCAACTAGCCCAAGAAGTGGAGATAAGTGTAGGATCCATAGAAAAAAGATCAATCACGACCATTTTACACATGTGGAAGCTATTTGCACGATGGATTCCCCAGATGCTCACACATTTTCAGAAGCAGGAAGGAGTCAACTGCTTTCAGGCTCTTTTGGCAATGTGCCAAGAGAATGAGGAGGACTATTTTGGCAGACTTATCATACAGGATGAAACATGTGTCTATCATTATGATCCTGAAGTTAAAGTCCAGAAAGCATGATAACTGACCACCTCCAAAAGAAGGCTCATGTCCAACCCACAACAGGCAAGGTGATGCTCAGTCTTTTGAGACCAATGTGGAGCAATGAAGATGGATTTTCTGGCACACTGAAAGTATATAATTTGAAGATTTGGTTGCTGTTTCTAACAGATCAAGCAACTATGCTCATCAGTAGAATACGATTTGAGGGAGATTTGGCTGCTATTTGTAGCTGATTGCCTAACTGTATACAGGCTCTCATCATTTCTTAGGTTTATACAGTTGTTGCTGTTTAGCACCAAGTTTGCCCTGATTGAATAGATTTATAATCAAAGTATTCAGAATTATTGAAGATATTGAACAAAATGCAATTTTTTCTCAAGCACATATAAAGCTGTAATATTCATTTCAAATTTTGGCACAATGCCAGCAATTTCGAGGCAGGGTAAGTCAATTACAGCTACCCCAGGGTTCAACTGGTACTTATTTTATCGACTCCGAAAGGATGAAAGTAAAGTCGACTTTGGAAGAATTTGAATTCAGAACATAATGACAGATGAGATTCCACTAAGCATTTTGCCCAGCATGCTAATGATTCTGCTTGCTCATCACCTTAAAGCTGTAATTAAAGTTGTGTTGTCATTCTGCGAGTCAGATATTGTTAGTCATAGACAACTTGAAATATAATTTATTTGATGTGTCCTTCTTTTTGAAAGTAACAGATAGTTATTTGAGAGAAGTTTAGATGTTTTCTTTCTAGCAGTTTGGCTGACTATATAAGAACATTTCTCAGAAATTAATAATAAAGTCACAGAAAAACTCAGGAAGAAGAGCCAGAATTTTATCAAGAGAAAAGGCCAAAGAAAAATCATTACACTACATTTGAATACTATAAGCCTGAGATTCCAAACCACTAGGCCATGGATAAGTACCATCAAATGGGGTTACATTGAACACTGAGGTAACTTTGAACAAAATATATTTTGTTTCCTCTTTATATCACAGCTCAAGGTTGAACAGTAATGCAATTTAAAAACAATTTTCTTTCAGCTAAATGGGCTAATTCATTTTTAAAGCGAAACAAATCCCAATTAGTATTGCGCCTGTGTCAAAATATCAAAAAATCCAGAGCATGTTTAAGTGCTACAGTAGTATCAACATACTTCCAGCACTTAAAAGTGACTCTTACAGTTGATGGAAAACTTATCCCTCCAAATAACATACTCAGCTTTTGAACATAATTAAAAAAAAAACATCACTGTTCAAAGTAATTCCAAATCAGGGATTACTTTGAACAGCGACAATTACATAAGAAAAAGTAATAAAACATTGACTACAACTTATTTTATTTCATATATCAGTTTACCCATTTAGTCCCCCTAACATAGTCAAATTTAGTTAAGATTGAGAAAAAGGGTATGAAATTATTGCAATAAGAAGTCTAAAACTGTTCAAAGTAACCCTGTTTCACAGTATTGAGTCATGATTCATTTGGAACCAGGCTGCAGAGAAAGAATAAATTTCTAATTTTTATTTCTATTTTACTGTCTATCACAGTTTGCAAGCTGTTTTTTGCATTATCTGTGTAATATATATGTATTATATATGTAATACTTAAATTATATATTATGCATTTTATTATATTTGGCTATGTGCTTGATCCCCCAGTCTGTGAGAAAACTCTCTTGTATGAAAGCAAGAGAGTTGATGCTGGTGTTTTTATGTCCCCGTAACTTAATGGCTTGGCAAAAGAGACTGATAGAATAAGTACCAAGCTTACAAAGAATAAGTCCTGGGGTTGATTTCTTCAGCTAAAACCCTTTGAGCTTGTGCTCCAGCATGGCTTAAAATCATTGAGGGGTACTACCATAAACAATAGCTAAAGTAGTTAAACAAATATTTTAAATGGTTTATTAAGTAACAATATCTACTTTAACGGCTGTTACACATCCCATACACAGAGGACAAAATGAAAAGGCTTTGTCAGGCTGTAAGTCAACAATACGCTGGCAGACAGGAACCACTCCTTGCATATATGTAAAAGGACAGAAGCTTGGTTGGCTGGTCCAGCCATAGGGTTGCTGGCTCCCCAGGCAAGCTGAACTTCAGCATCCTTACAAGTATCATTTTTCTTAAACTTTTACAAGGAGAAAAACTGAAAATGTAGATTAAAAAGCACAAGGCACCCCAGGCAACTGCCTGAGTTTCCGATACCTTCAGCCAGCCCTGTAGCTTGGTACAGTCATGTATCCTACCTCAGGTTTCTACCCAAAACTATTCTTCAGGGCTCAGTTAAGGAAGAGTGAAAGGAAGGCAGAAAGGGAAAATCCTGGTTTGGCAACATCAAGGACTAGGTGGGTTTTCAACACAGAGAACCTGCTAATGCATGTTGGACAACAAAGACCAATGTCAATGGCTGACTACGAAAGCGTGTAGAGTGGCACTCCAGTGAGTGGCTGCATCAGTTAAGGAATTTTGGTGGTGGTGATGATCTAACTTAACACAATGACAACATGATTTATATTACATATAAGTGGAAAAATTCACATTTTTATTCAATACTTTCAATAAAAATAAAATAAGTATTATATCAGTCATTTTCTTTTATTCTTTTATTCTTTTACTTGTTTCAGTCATTTGACTGTGGTCATGCTAGAGCACCAACTCAAAGGGTCTTAGCTGAAGAAATCAACCCCAGGACTTATTCTTTGTAAGCTTGGTACTTATTCTATTAGTCTCTTTTGCCAAGCCACTAAGTTACGGGGACATAAACACACCAGCATCAGTTGTTAAGCGATGACAGGGGTACAA
This sequence comes from Octopus bimaculoides, assembly GCF_046866305.1. NCBI lineage: Eukaryota > Metazoa > Mollusca > Cephalopoda > Octopoda > Octopodidae > Octopus > Octopus bimaculoides. Next base: position 74,447,802 of record NC_142937.1, on the reverse strand, counting down.
ACACAGACACATAAATACACACACACACACATACACACACATTCACACATATATATATATATGTGCATGTATATATATGAGTGGCTTCTTTCAGTTAGACACTTACCCAAAGTCCGATGCAATGGGACTGAACCCAGAACCATATGGTTGGCAAGTAAGCTTCTTATCACACAACCCCACCTGAAGTTTACCCAAACCTTTATTTTTTTTTTTTGCTTTTTGTGGTGACATTTTTTTACTGTAACATCTACCTGTATTTTCTTTGAATTTGGTCTAGTTTACTTTTCACTTTTTCCAGTCATTGAATTGGAATTGCAGCCATGCTGGGACGCCCCCTTCAAGAGTTTTAGTCAAACAGTTAGACCCCAGTATTTATTTTTCAGTCTGGTACTTATTCTATTATCCCCTTTTGTTGAACTGCTAAGTTATGAGGATATAAACAAACCAATACCAGCTGTCATGCAGTGGTTTGGGACAAACATAAATGCAGACACATACACACACACACATACATACATACATACATACATACATACATATATACATACATACATACATACATACACCTGTAATTATTGGGGCCCTGAGATATGTAACACACTACCTAAATACCAATCTTGAGAAATTAATTTTCTCAAAAGCAGAAAGGAGAAAGCTAATTCGAAGACTACAGATCCAATCCATCACTGGAACTGTAGAAATCTGTAAAACTTTCCAGAAGTTTATCATTTAAATATATATAAGCATGTCTATATATGCAACTATATGCATGAGAACACACACATAAAGCAAAACATACAAAGCTGCGCATATACATACATACATACATACATACATACATACAAAAATACCTTGTTGTTGATGTTGAAATTCCAATGAAAGAGCCTTGGATCTAGGTTAGAGACCAGCTCCTCCTCTATTGGCAAGAAATCTTGAAATAAAACTGAACAATGACATACATACATACATGTTTGTGTATAAGCTTCCATACAGGTTTCATATGCCATTTCCACTTACAAGGCATTGGTTAGCCCAGGACTATAAGAAGACAGTTGCCTAAGGTGCTACTCAACGAAACTAAACCTACACCACACTGTTGCAAAGTGAACTTCTTAACCACACGGCAACGCTTGTGATTTCTTTTAAATTCTGGCTTTTTTTCCCTTTTGACATTTCTCCCTGATCCTTTTTTCTGTGTTTTTTGTGGCTTTTCCACTAACTCTTTTGCTTCAAATTCTTTCACAATTCTTTCTAGTGACTTTTCCCCTGAATCTTTATATTTTTCTTGTGACTTTTCCCATGACTTCCAATGTGATATTTTTGATAACTTTTTTATGAAACTTTTTTCTATGACTTTCATAATGACTTTTGAAAATGACCATTTTCTTAAACATTTTTCACTGACTTTTTCCCCAAATCTCTTTTTTCTGTCACTAAATTTTCTGTCATCCACTATGAGTTTTTAACTTTTTTTCCCCATGACATTTCTCTGTGTATTTTTTCCTGTAACTTCTTTATGTGACTCTTTTTGAGTGACATTTTACCTGAAATTTTATCCTAAGCCTTTTCTCTGAGAATTTTTCCCCCTCCAACTTTTCTCTATAACTTTTTATATCATTCTTCTTGTTATTATTTTTTACTTTTTCCAATAACTTTTTTTTAATTTTGATCCCTCTCAAAATCTCATAGCTTTACATAATCATTGTCTCATTTAATTTAATGACAAATGTATTTCAGTTTGATATTTTAACTAACTGCACATGTGGTCGCAGTTAGCTTCAATTTACAACACAGCAGTCCCTACTTAATCTTCTACTCAATCTAACACAAATATCATGATCTAATGATAGAGAAGCCTCTCTAAATGGCCACCCAATATTACATAACTGGCACACCATTGGTTATGATAATGATGGTTCCAGTTGATCAGTTCAACAGAACAACCTACTTGTGAAATTAATGTGCAAGTGGCTGAGTACTCCACAGACACATGTAGTTCTCAGTGAGAGGCTGACCCTTTGAAATACAGGTACTACTCATTTTCGCCAACTGAATGAACTGGAGCAATGTGAAATAAATTGTCTTTCTCAAGGACACAATGCGCCACCAAGAACTGAACTCACAACCTTATGATCATGAGCTGAATACCCTAACCACTAAGCCATGTGACTTCAAAAGATTACGTAAATAACAGCTAAATCTCCCACAAACAACAGGAACAAACTGCAGTCTTATAAGGTATCTCATTGGACAGCAACTGTAATGTGATGTTGTTGTGTAAGAGAACAGGATGTTCATGAGTTAAACATTTTTTAATTGTAGGTTTGTTTAATCAATGTTGAATTGGAATGAAATGAGGGAGGCTTAAATAACAACACCAACAACTATAATATTATAAGGCAGCTCCTTATAAACGATCTCCATAATGCATTTAGTAAACATCATAGCAGCTTGTAATTAGCTCTTCTTCTTCTTTTTCTTACACACACACACATGTACACATTCACTCAACCATACACAGACATACACACAACATGCAGGTGATTTGCAATAAATATTTTAGTTTAAAATTATTACAACTTCTATATATAATGCTTGATTATTATTCATATTAAAATTAATCTTAGTACATAAATGCACACATGCATGCACGCACACACACACACACACACACACACACACACACACACACAAATATATATATGTGAACATATGCATATATATATATAAATATATATATATATGTATATGAATAATTGTATCATACACATACACACACACTCACATGCATACACACACACACACATACACACACTCACATGCATACATACACATACACACATACATACACTAATATACTGTTTCTGAGTAATTTTCTTGCTAGAGTGCCTGCAAGTTCCAACTTACCATCTTCGAAAGCTTCTATTGTTAGTCATGATCTCAAATAACCACTAGAAGACAACGGCATCCTGACAACAGGAACTAGCAATTTACCTTACTTTTAACTTTAATAAGACAAGAGGCTTTTCGTTATTCTAATTAAAGAAACCGGAAATTAATGTTTGATATATATCTCTGTTTAAGTTCTGCACCACCTTGAATTTCTTTCTACTAAATCAGTTAATTGCCTTTATTTCAATGTTAGACATGACACTTTGAACAAATTGAACCATGCTGTATACCAGATTTTGAGATAATTTTGGTCATTGACAACGACTGACTTACTGAGAAATTACGCTTTATAGGAAAACTTCTTCTTCACACAGATGCCTTTTCCTTATTTATTTTACATTTCTTTCGGCTTGGCAGAAAAGCAGTTTTTACCGAGGATTACATTATAGGTTACAATTGATTGAACTTAATAATGTTTGTGAATTAGCTAAGTCATTAGAGCATCAGATAAAAATACCTTCGAGTATCTGTTCTGACTCTCTGCACTTTAAGTTCAAATCCTGCCAAGGTCAGCCTTGCCATTTATTCACTTGTTTTTAAGGTCAGTAAATAAAGTAGCAACCCATGTAGTGAGATTGGAGGAGCTGTTTAGAGTTTAGAATGTTAGATGAGATGCATTGTAGTACTTGTCTTACTTCTTTTTGCTCTCTAAGAGTGAATTCTTCCTATTTGTGGTGAAAACCATAACTACCAGACACAGGTATGGCAGTATGTTTAAGAAGTTTGCTTTGCAACAGTATGGTTTCAAGTTCAGTCCACTGTTGAGCAACTTGGGCAAATGTCTTCTATAGTTTCATCCTGACCAATGCCTTGTCAGTGAATTTGATAGACAGAAATTGTGTGGAATCCTAGCTTATATATTTATTATTTATTAAAACCAAAACAAAATAAATTATTAAAAATATTCATAATACAGTTGTTTTTATCATCATCATCATCATCATCATCATCATCATCACTATTATCTTTATTATTATTATCTTTATTATTATTATTATTATTATTATTATTATTATTATTATTATTATTATTGAGTGAGAGAGCAGTGCATGCCATCAAAGTGCATGCCATCCAAGCTTCTCTGCTAGTTCCTCAACAGTTACGATGAGATTTACCACTTACTAAAATCAGAGCCAATTTTTATGGCTCTGATTTTAGCAAGCGGTATCATACACCCTACCTGTCTTAAATTACTTTATATTGTGCCTGTAAAGGTGTGAACTTGCTAGCCACCTTGTTATTACTGTAAATAACAGTAATAATACTAACTTATTTATATATATATATATACATATAGATAGATACATTCATACAACTATATATACATATATATGTATGTATATATATATATATATATATATATATATATATACATTCTTTTATTCTTTTACTCTTTTCCATGTTTCAGTTATTTGACTGTGGCCATGCTGGAGCACTGCCTTAAAGGGTTTTAGTCAAAGAAATCAACCCCACTCTCAAAGGCATTAGTTAGTCCAAGGCTACAGAAGATGACATTTACCAAAACACATGGTTGAGAAGTAAATTTTGTATCCATGTAGTCATGCCTGTGTCTATATCATCATCATCGTTTAAACGTCCGCTTTCCATGCTAGCATGGGTTGGACGATTTGACTGAGGACTGGTGAAACCAGATAGCTACACCAGGCTCTAATCTGATTTGGCAGAGTTTCTACAGCTGGATGCCCTTCCTAACGCCAACCACTCAGAGAGTGTAGTGGGTACTTTTACGTGTCACCCGCATGAAGGCCAGTCAGGCGGTACTGGCAACGGCCACGCTCAAAATGGTGCATTTCATGTGCCACCCGCACAAGAGCCAGTCCAGGGGCACCGGCAACGATCTCGCTCGAAAATCCCACGAAGGCCAGCCAGGCGGCACTGGCAACGGTCACGCTCAAAATGGTGCATTTCATGTGTCACCCGCACAAGAGCCAGTCCAGGGGCACCGGCAACGATCTCGCTCGAAAAATTTCATGTGTCACCCGCACTTAACCCTTAAAAAAAAATAATTGAATATATGAGTTATCTTCTTGAGTTATTACTTAGTAAATTACAAGCCAATGAGAAAGCCTCTATGTTGTCACTCATTTTAGTAGAAATAGCAGCCATATTCTATCAAATCGCACACACACACACACACACACACACACACACACAATTTCCTACTAACCATCTTAACTAAAGAAGAATACACTGGGTCAAAACAATAACTTAGGAGGCATTTTTGGAAACTGAAAATGAATTTTGTTTTATTATACACCATCTTATGACGAATACAGTAATTGTTTATCAACAGATCATACAAATGAGAAAGAGAAAAAAACAAACAAACAAACAAACAAGCAAATAACAAACAATAATTGGGGGATAACATATACAAGAATTCATTAATTTCAACAAATATTAATAAAATATATATTCCCATTAAGAAATATTTTATTTAAATGCTTTTAGGTTTACAGTTAATTATTATCATCGTTGTAGTTGTTGTTGTTGTTCTTGTTGTTATTATTATTATTTATTGCTATCATTATTATTGTTGTTGCTGTTATTCATTAGTATTATTATTATTATTATTATTTGTTGTCGTATTTTCTTTATTGTAGTTTCATTATGCCAAAATTTGTTTTCTATCAAGTATGATTGTATCTTGGAATTCCTTCTTAACATATATTTCTTTCCATTAAGCCTATTATCTTCTTTTCTAAGTTAAATATGAATAGAAAGAAGTTTTATGGCTGCATACTAATTGAAATTAAGACAATGAGAAGACAGAGAAAGAGAAACCTTCTTTAGAAAAGATAACAGTGTAGATTGGAATTACTTTATTGACAACTTTTTTTTTCAGTAATGGAAGAACCAAAAAAAAAAAAGAAGAAAAAGAAAAAGAAACAAAAAAGAAATGAAAAGAAAAATACCTTGAATCAGGGAAGAGAATGGAATTGTGTAAACAATACAGTCATCAGCTTCATCAGTGACCTATGGCTGTTCATTTGGGATGTTTACAACAGTGAGGGTGAAAGATGTGTCTAAATTTACATCAGTATGACAACCACCACTGTCACCACCAAAACACCCCACCACCACCACCACTAATATAATAACCACTGTCACCTCCATCATCGCCATCACTACAATTGCTCCTGTTTCTTGTCTAACCCTGACTCCTATTCCCTTCAATCTCAAACCTCAAACCTGACTAAACTGTAAAAGTTGACAGAAAAATTCTTTAACTGAATGCTGTGTGGTAAGGTTTACAGGGGGTGCGGGTGTCGGCTACATGGTATGCAGTCACGGTTTGAGGTGTTGGGTTTTGCTGACAGGGAGTATGAAAACAGAAAAAAAAAAAGAAAAACAACACAAAAGCATGTCAGTAATTTTCTTGATATTAAATGATAAGATTTTGAAAATTTCTGCACTAGAACCTGTGTTATCATCATCATCATCATCATCATTACTATCATTAACATTTAATGTCCCCTTTTACCATGCTGGCACAGGTTGTTTGGTTCAATAGGAACCAATGAACGAGAGGGTTGTATTGAGCTCCATTTTCTGATTCGGTGTGGTTTCTATTGCTAGATGTCCTTCAAAATGCCAACCACTTTACAGAGTGTTTTCGATGGCTTCATCAGAGTGAGTTCATCTGCTAATTTTGTGCTTTTCGAAGATGAATGGAATGAAAATCTGTTCCTTGATAAACATGTAACAGCTACTATGAGTTGCTTCCATGTACTGTAAGCTCAAAACTACATACCCAGCCAATCCTGGTGTCCTACATGTTCATATACCTAGTTCTAATGAATACTACCAGTGATCAATATTCTTTTACTGGTTTGAGCCAGAGGCTGGGACCATGCTGGAGCACCATTGCATGTATGTACATATATATTGTTTGTTCCTTCTTGAGCCACGCCTGGCTCATAACGGTCAGTTTCTCAGTTTCGTTGGTGTGTAGATTCCCCACTTTGGTGGGATGCCAGACCATCGCAGTTGGGTTGCTGGATGCAGGAGGAAAGAGTGAGAAAACGTTGTGGTGAAAGACTTAGCAGAAGTTCGCCATTATATTCTGCTGGAGCTGTATAAAGCTTAGGTTTTTTGCTCATAAATGCACACATCACCCAGTCTGAGATTAGAACCCATGATCCCTTGACCGTGAGTCCACTGCTCTAACCACTAGGCCATGTGCCTCCACTATGTATATACATACCTACCTACATACATACATACATATATATATATGTATATATATATATATATATATATATATCTTTGACAGGGTCCCCCGATCCCTTATGTGGTGGTCAATGAGGAAACTTGGGATAGAAGAATGGCTAGTGAGAGCTGTGCGAGCCATGTACAGAGATGCGGCCAGTAAGGTGAGGGTTGGAAATGAGTACAGCAATGAATTCCGGGTAGAGGTAGGGGTCCACCAAGGTTCCGTCCTCAGCCCCCTATTATTTACCATAGTCCTCCAGGCAATCACAGAGGAGTTCAAGACAGGTTGCCCCTGGGAGCTCCTCTATGCTGATGACCTTGCCCTAATTGCGGAGTCACTATCAGAACTAGAGGAGAAGTTTCAGGTGTGGAAGCAAGGTCTAGAATTGAAGGGCCTTAGAGTCAACCTAGCTAAAACCAAAATCCTAATAAGTAGGAAGGTAGATAAAACACAAACCCCTTCAGGTAGATGGCCCTGCTCAGTATGTAGAAAAGGAGTAGGTAGTAACTCTATAAGATGTACCCGGTGCAAGCTATGGACACATAAGAGGTGCAGCAACATCAAAGGCAGGTTAACTAGCAAGTTAGTTTTTGTTTGTGGCAGATGTTCAGGTGCAATAAAGACTGCAAACAAACAGGAAACAACTTCTATCTCATTCCAGGGTGAAAAACTAGAGGTAGTCGATAGCTTCCGCTATCTGGGCGACCAAGTTAGTAGTGGGGGTGGGTGCGCTGAAAGTGTAGCTGCTAGAATAAGAATAGCCTGGGCAAAGTTTAGAGAGCTCTTACCCCTGCTGGCGACAAAGGGACTCTGACTCAGAGTAAAAGGCAGACTGTATGACGCATGCGTACGAACAACCATGCTACATGGCAGTGAAACATGGGCTGTAACTGCTGAGGACATACGTAAGCTCGCAAGGAATGAAGCCAGTATGCTCCGTTGGATGTGTAATGTCAATGTGAATACCCGTCAGAGTGTAAGTATCTTGAGAGAAAAGCTGAACATTAGAAGCATCAGTTGTGGCGTGCAAGAGAGACGATTGCGCTGGTATGGACATGTGGTGAGAATGGAGGAGGATAGCTGTGTGAAAAAGTGCCACACCCTAACAGTTGAGGGAACCTGTGGAAGAGGTAGGCCCAGGAAGACCTGGGCTGAGGTGGTGAGGCAAGACCTTCGTACATTGGGCCTCACCGAGGCGATGACTACGGACCGAGACCTTTGGAAATGGGCTGTGCGTGAGAAGACCCGGCAAGCCAAGTAAGATCGTTGCCAGTGCCCCTGGACTGGTTCTTGTGCGGGTGGCACATGAGATGCACCATTTTGAGCGTGGCCGTTGCCAGTACCCCCTGACTGGCTCCTGTAGGATTTTCGAGCGAGATC
>NC_142937.1:74421733-74434233 GCF_046866305.1 Octopus bimaculoides | reverse complement strand
TATATATATATATATATATATATATATATGCATTTATTAGTTTTCAACTTTCAGAATGTTCTTTTTAGCCTTGACCACCAATGCCTATCCACTTTAGCAAACAATAAGGATTCACCAGTCATCTGTCATTGTGAATCATCAGCTTATTGGAGCTATTGCCATTGATGTCAATAAACAACCAGCTAAGCAGATTTGCAGCAGGCAATGTGAATGAATTTCTAGCTCCTGACGGTATGCAAGCTTAGTCTCACTGTCTCACAATTCACAGCATTTCTTTGAAGAAAAAAGAAGGCGAAAGAGAGAGAGAGAGAGAGAGAGAGAGAGAGACATTATTTATGCTGAAGGGATGTACCTGCCTGGCAAGTGATTTGATCCGATATTGTGTGTTTAAACTAAAACGACTGCAATATGGAAAAACATGTTAGCTATTCAAAAACACACAATGACTGTTAACTTCACTTAAACATTTATTATTTGTTATATGGTGTCAGAATTTTCATCACGCAAAACTGGAGCCTGATCGCTGACAAGGCTACACTGCATAAGATTTGTTTTTGAATGGCTAACGTGTGTCTTTCAGGCTGTAATCATTTTTATTTTAATTAAGCCATATAGAATTGTAATAATACCATCAAAAAAGAAGAAAAAAAAACAAGAAGGAAAACATTGGAATACAGTCAGAGAGAGAGAAAGAGAAAGAGACAGTGAGACAGGCAGATAGCAAGTAAAGTTTTGTAAGAGTTTACAGAAATAAGTGCTTAAACTGCTGAACAAGTTGTTTCTTATGTATCTCCTAGAAATCTTCACAGAAGTTTAAATAGGTAATAATAAAAAAAAGAGAGAGAAGAAATTTATGAAGGTGAAGAGAGGGAGAATGTATGCAATGTGTGTGTATGTGTTTCTGTGAGTGTGTGTGTGTATGTCTGTGTGTATGTGTCTGTGTGTGTGTGTGTTGGGGTGAGTGAGAAGGAAACAGAGATAGATAGGGGATGCAAGTAGGTAGGGTCAGAGGGAGTGGGAGATGGATGGCATGAATTAAGTGGTTGTAAATTTAGGGCTCATTGTTTGAGAGAAAGTGTAATTACATAGGCTTGTCTTCTGGCGGATGCTGCCTGTCTAACATGTTATACACTTAGAGAAACTTCCTACTTGTTGAGATGATATTTCGTGGGTAGTCAAACAAGGCAAAACACCAATTCCCTTTTGCAAATTGAACATTAGTCAAATTATAAATATATACATATGTATAAGTGTGTGTATATATACATGCATATATACAAACACATTACACTACACACTCATACACAACATACATATCCTTGTAGACATGCACGAATGCACAACATATAGACATACACTTACATGCATATACGCAAGCTCATGAATGAATCACTTTAATTTTGCATGTAAAATGCTCAAAGAAACACACATTTACATCGTATATGTATATACACAGACAGAAAGACATGTACATCTTTGCATGTACTCATACATACATCTAACTAGACAGATATATAGTTAATTGTATGTACATCTCAACCCACATACATAATATATATATATATATATATATATATATATATATCCACGCATACATGTATGTATTTGCATATATGTATAAGCATGTACATGTATAAATGTACATATGTATACATATATATATATATATATATATATATATGTATATATATATATATATATATGTATGTATATGTATGTGTGTGTATATATATATATATATATATATATATATAGTGTTGCAACTATATATATATATATATATATATATATATATATATATATATATATATAGTTGCAACATTTAACGAACTTACACGCTTACAATGTTTACATGCCTTTGCATATGTCTGTCTCTGCATCATACATAAATGTTTGTTAGAAAAGGAATTTGGTAAGGAAGGGGATTCTATTGGTGTCTGACACTTTGCATTTCTGTTGATGATTAGACAGCTGTAACTGCATATGGAATATTGCCCAAACAGGTAAATTATCCCATGTGACGTCAAGAATTTCAATGATTTTTACTTAATTTCGTCTTTGTGATCTCTACTCTATGCTGTTTCAGGATAAATTCAATTCTTGATTGGTTTTGGAATATTGCCCCAGAGATTGGGGAGCAGATGAGTGAGGGAATGAATCTGGAATGGAAAGGGGGAAAGCATGAGAGCGAGAGAGGGGTGGAGGAGGATGAGGATGAGTGAGTAAATCTGGAAAGGAAGGATAAAGATCGAAAGGTTGAGAGACAGAGGAAGAGAGACAAAGTAAATGAATGTATGTATGTATGTGTGGTTGTGTTTTTATTTGTGTACTTGTGTGTTTGTGTGTGTGTATGTGTGTGTGTTTTATGTACATGTGTATGTCTGTGTGCTTGCATATGTGCATGTGTGTGTGTGTGTGTGTGTGCGTGTGTATGAGTAAATTAGAGAGATATTACAAAAAAAGAGAAAGAGATAACAGCAGAACGAAATGTATCTGGGCTGGAATTCAAGAAATTAAAGAGCAGTAGAAATGTGTGTGAGCATGTGAGATAGAGACTGAGTGTAGAGAGAGGGAGAAGAGAGAGGGAAAGGGGACAATAAGAGGGAGAGGAAGAAAGAGAGGAGGAGAGGGGAGAGAGGGTGGGAAGAGGAGTGACAGAGTTATATATGATTTTATATATATATTTAGACATATATATATATATATATATATATGTGAATATATATATATATCTCATACATGTATATACATATATGTATATTAATATATATGGAGAGAGAAAGGCAGAAAGAATGTGAGAAAGTTACTGGACAAAATGCCTTTTGGCCAGACATGAAGAATATGAAGAAACTGAAGAAACAAAAGCCTGTATGTAAAGGTGGTGTGTGGAGTTAGCTGAGTGACAAGATGGTCAGGGTAGGGTTGGTGGAGATAATGCAGTAGCGTCAGGGCAGGAGGGAGGGAAATGGATGCATGCTGATAAAGAGAGAGAGTGAGAGGGATAGGAGGAGAAAGAAGGGGAGTGAGAGGGGAAGAAACTTGTCTAAACAGTGATGTACGTTTTCATTAGATTACGGTAATTTCGCTCGTTTTCTTAACTTAGAAACAAATTAGTGAACAGCAAACCATGTTTTAGAAGATGAGAAGATTAAATCATTAGTTTAAAGATTAATTTAAATAGATCTGGTCTTGTGGCCTCAGGACCATTGTAATTGTAGTCTGTGAGAAAGAGAATCCTGATTGATTCCTCTTTTTGTGTACATACATGCCATTCACATGCATACATACGTATAAATATGTACATATATATATATATATATATATATATATATATATATACACACACACACACACACACATATACATATATTCTTTTATTCTTTTTTCTTGTTTCAGTTATTTGACTGCAGCCATGCTGGAGCACTGCGTTTAGTTGAACAAATTGACCCCGAGACTTATTCTTTGCAACCCTAGTACTTATTCTATCAGTTTCTTTTGCCAAACCACTAAGTTACGGAAACTTAAACACACCAATATCGGTTGTCAAGTGATGGTGGAGGGACAAACACAGACACACAAATACATACATACACACACGCACGCACACACACACACACACACATATACATATACGATGGACTTCTTTCAGTTTCTGTCTACCAAATCCACTCACAAGGCTTTGGTTGGCCTGAAGCTATAGTAGAACACATTTGCCCAAGGTGCCATGCAATCTGACTGAACCCAGAACAATGTGGTTGGGAAGCAAGCTTCTTACCACACAGCCACATATACATATACACACACACATACATATGTTAATACATTCTATGTGTACATCCGTTTGAGTTTTGTTGTTTTGTTATTTGTTATTTTTAATTTTCGCATTGACTATATACAGGGTGTCCCAAATAATTTGACCTCATTTCATCATTTAATCTCAAATGATGTCAAATTTTTTGGGATACCCTGTATATATGTATGTATATATTCTCTGACCAGATTTGGATCAGTAGAGTCAGATGGCACTATGTACTTATTATTGAGATATTCAAAATGCTTGATTCTTACTGTATTCACCTGTTGAAATTTTTTTTGTTTATTTTTTGCATGATAAAACACTTCTGTTCATGAATAAAAAACATGTTTGAAACAGCTGCAGTGAACCACAATCCGTCTCTTGTTATAATATATATATATATATATATATATATATATATATATATATATATGACTAGGGTGTTAAGAAATACCTAGAAATAAGATCTAAAGTGCTCTAATGCTTAGTGACAAACATAATTCTCCATTTTAGTGAAACATTGCAAACTGCTGTTTATATTAGTTTTGTCTCTCTCTCTCTCTATATATATACACACACACACACACACACACACACACATATATATATATATACTGCTTTCCTTGTTAGCATGGGTTGGACGGTTTGATTTAGGACTGGCAAGCCAGTAGGTGCACCAGGCACCAATCTGATCTGGCAAGGTTTCGATGCCTTTCCTAACACCAACCATTCCAAGAGTGTAGTGGGTGCTTTTTACATGCCACCAGCATGGGAGCCAGTCAGGGGGCACTGGCATTGACTACATTTGGATGGTTCTATATTTGGTTAGAAAAAGAAGACTGGCACTCTGTCGCTTACGACGACAAGTGTTCCGGTTGATCCGATCAATGGAACAGCTTGCTTGTTAGATTAACATTCAAGGGACTGAGCATTCTACAGACACACATACCCCTTCATATAGTTCTCATGGAGATTCAGCATGATACAGAGTGTTACAAGGCTGGCCCCTTGAAATACAGGTACTACTCATTTTTGCCAGCTGAGTGAACTAGAGCAACGTGAAATAAAGTGTATTGCTCAAGGATTCAATGCACCGCTGGGAATCGAACTCATAACCCTACAATCGCGAGCCACTAAGTCACTAAGTCATAATACTGCAGCCATGCTGGGTCACCACCTTCAAGAATGATAGTCAAATGAATTGACTCCCATACTTATTTTCATTTTAAGCCTGGTACTTAGTGGCTTAGTGGTTAGGGTGTCAGCATCATGATCGTAAGATTTTGGTTTCGATTCCTGGACCAGGTGATGCGTTATGTTCTTGAGCAAAACACTTCCTTTCACGTTACTCCAGTCCACTCAGCTGGCAAACATGAGTAACGCTGTGATGAACTGGCGTCCCGTGCAGCTGGGGAATACATATGCCATTGAAACTGGGAAACCGGGCCCATGAGCCTGGCTAGGCTTTAAATGGGTGCCAAAAAAATAAATTTATCCTATCAGACTCTTTTGCCGAGCCACTAATTTATCAGGACATAAACACACCAATACCTGTTGTCAAGGGATGGTGGGGGACAAACGGAGACACACACATATATGATAGGCTTCTCTCAGTTTCCGTCTATCAAATCTGCTCACAAGGTGTTGGTCAATCTAAGGCTATAGTTTATGACACTTGCCCATAGTGCCATGCAGTGGGACTGAATCCAGAACCAAGTGGTCTTAGTTTTCAGAGGCCAGAATGTCTGGCACTAAACAGGTTCTGTAAGTCATGTGATACACAACTGCAGACAGTCCTAATTTGGTTGTATTTGTGAGTTTTAGTTCTCCCTGTGAGAAATGCTATCACTGACTGTCCATTTTCATAACCAGAATGAGTGATAAAAAAAAAGTGGTGGTGGTGGTGGTGGTGTTGGTGGTGTCGGTGGTGGTGGTGATGATGATGATGATGATGATGATGATGATGATGATGATGATGATGATGACAGTGATTTAATTCCACATAAAATGATAGAAACTGAGTTTGAGTGCCAACTCTATAAATTCTGGAGTCTTGAAAGCAATGACTTAACACAAAGATATTAATCCATTTGTGTATGATACATGCTTAGAAGATCATGGAAGGTCATCATCATCATCATAAGCATCCTCATCATCATTACCACCACCACCACCACCACCATCATCATCATCATCATTATGTACTCGTTGGTATTACCATTATCATCGCTTTCAACAACAGTATGATGATCATGATCATTATCATATAATCATTGGTATCATCACTGTCATCATCATCACCATCACCACCACCACCACCATATTCATCATCATCATCATCATCACCAACTTCTCATGGTATTATCATTGTCATCACCTTCAACATCAACACAATGACAATGACCATGATCATTATCATGTAATCATTGGTATCATCATTGTCATCATCATCATCATCATCATCATCATCACCATCATAATCACCACCACCACTACCACCGTCATCATCATCATCATCATTTACCTAGTATAAATAACATGGCTGTCTTTTGTGGAGGTAGCTTAATTGCAAATCTTCAGGTAAGGTGTTAGATAACTTCTATTCTTCATCCTCTCCCTATGGCACTAGTCTTGGTTTCGATGTCTCTTAAAAAAGACCATGGGGCACAATCTTTCCCTGCTTTGTCAAAGCTTTTACCAAAAAAAAAAAAAAACATGCCTGAATCAGTTTCCTACATATATCTATGTACCTGAACTTTTGGCAAACTTCATTTGTTAATAAGAAAAACAAAAATGACATATATAAGATGACCCTTATATTCATGTTGACATGTATGGTAATGAGAATATTACTGGTTGACCAATTCCTCAGAGCAATTCTTTTAGAGGGACATGTGAGCAAAATAAAAAAAAAGTTAATAAACAAATAAAAAAAGATAATAAAATAGTAAGTAGGTTCAATAAATCGTGAAAGAGATCATTTTGAAAACTAGATCAATTTAAATATAATTTCTTAATATCGGAGAAGAAAATTAATTAAATATACTTGAATAAAACTAAATTTTCGAGTTTGTGGATAAAACAATATTATCAATGTTTTTTGGTTTTGTTTTTGTTTTTCGTGTTTGTGTGTGTGTTTGTGTGTATGTTTGTTTGTTTTGTCGGTTTGTTTACTTTTTGGTTATTGTTGTTTTTTTTTATTTTCCATTGTATGTTTTTTTTACTCGTTTATTTTATTTTATTATATTCAGTTTACGTTTTTTAAAAGTATTACTGTTCTTGTTGTTGCTGTTGTTGATGTTTGGTGAGATGGAGAGAGTAAAAAGGAAAGAAAGTGAGTCTAGTTGAAGAGGTTTCTATATGGAAGTGTGTGTAATTGGAAACAGAACAACTAATTTATGTCCTTTTTTCTGAGACAGAACAAATTAAAAGATTGAATCAAATTGAATTATAAACAACATATTGGAAGGTGTTTGGTTATTTTGCTAAAGTGAAATTATTAATTATCAATTTAATAGCTCATATTGCAACCCATTGATTTGAACCGAGTTCAAAATGTGGTCAAGTCACAGAGGAATAAATCAGGGTTGAAAATAAAAAGGAAAAAAGAACTATAGAGGGGTGGAGAAGTATAGCATTAAACCATGTCAGAGAGAGAACAAGAGAGAGAGAGAGAGAGGTAGAGGCGAAGATAGACAGGGAGAGATTGAGAGAGATGGACAGAGAGAAATGGCAGAGGAATGAGAAGCCAGGACAGGAGAGAGTGTTGAATAGAAAATAGATAAATAAATAAATATAATGATTAAATAAATGAAAATCAAAACTATAATGACTTAAACATTTCACTTTAATTATCCAGACAATATTAATTGGAAAAACAATATTTATCAACTGGAGACACAAATTATCAATTTATCCTCTTATTGTAAAGGAAAAATAAAATCGATTGTTAATACCTAGATATTATTTTTTTTTCTTTTATATATATATATATATATATATATATATATATGTAATTAACTCAGTAACAGTTTTAGTGTTATATTAGAATATTATTTTGGTCTATATTATCACTATATTAAGTTGTAATAAGCTTAAAGATTATTATAAAAAATATGTCTCTTTGATCAACTTATGACACCACTTTGTCACAATTTTGTTGTATTAAACGTAATTGATAGGATCTATCTAACTTATCGACTTATTTGTGAACAACTGTTTGTTCTTTCTCACATAACATGGGTGTATTATTTCAGTACAATCAATTATTAGCCTGCTGGTGGTGGCGGTGGTGGTGGCGGTGGCGGTGGTGGTGGTGATGGTGCATGTGGGGGATGGTGCCTTGGTGAAAGTATGGTGAAATTATCAAGAAGTTTATTTTGCAGTAATGAGGTTATAAGGTACAGGGTTTTAATATAACAAGCACAATACTTTCGGTATGTATTTACTGCCATAACCTCAAGTCTTGTGAATGCAGCTATCATCATCATTACCCCACCACCACCACCACCACCACCACCATCATCATCATCATCAACCCATGGACATTACTGTCTCAAGTCCTAGAACTCATAGGGCCACTTACCCAAGTTTCCATGTTGTATAGATAACCGAGGTCTCATCATTTCTCCAGAACGAGACGCCAGTCCATCGCAGGGTTACTCATTCACAGATGAGTGGGCTGGAGCAACATGAAATGGAGCGTGACAACATTACGTAAACAAACTTTGGAAGTGTCAAATGTCTGTAAAATATGAATCAGAGTGTTTTACTTAAAAATACAATGCACCACCTTGTTCAGGAATCAAAACCACAATCTTCCGATTGTGAGTGCAACACCTTTACCACTAGACCACGCACTTTCTGAGTGCAGTCAAGTAAACTGAAATTATGCGAGAGCTCATCAGATGCACTGTACTAGTAATACAAAGGGCCATATTTGTTACACCCAAAAACACAGTGAGTCTGACTGAGAGTTGCAATAAGGGTACAAGTTGTTTTAGTTTGCTTTTTTTTTATAGCAAACCACTTACTATATAATGGTTTCTTACATAGACACAAGGTCTGGAATCTGAGAGAGAAGAAAATCAATTCTATGAACCTCATCATTTGACTGATACTTTTATTTTATCAACCCATGAGAGATGAAAAAGGCAAGATTGACCTTCGCAGAAACTCAGAACAAAGAGCAAGAAAAATATTGCAAGGTAATCTACTGCCCATCTATTGCCAATTTACTGCTTGTCTACTGCTTATCTACTGCCAATCTACTACCAATTTATTGTTCATCTACTGCCCATCTATTGCCCATCTATTGCCTGTCTACTGTCTATCTATTGCTAATCTGCTGCTCATCAACTGCCTGCCTACTCTTTATCTACTGCTAATCTACTGCTCATCTATTGACCATCTGCAGCCAGTCTACTGCTCATCTGCTATCCTCTGCTTATTCAATCAATGGAGCTATATATTCATTGTATCACAGTACAAATAGAATATTCATTGTAAAGCCAAAGTGTGATCCATTTACTTCATGTATTGGTGGTGGTGGTGGTATAGTGACGGAAGTAGTGAAAACAGTTATGAGAAAGAGAGTAAGTTGGAAAACAAATCATGAAGAAGATTGTTGTATATTGAAAGCAGTGAATTTTTAAGAAATATAATTTAAGGCTTTAGAAAATCCACTATAATGCCTGAGCGTCATGCACAGCATGCAATACATAATATTATTACACACAAATATTTTATGAAACCAAAATCAGCAATGGGGGATTTTTTTGTATAGTTTTTCTAATAATTCTAATATATCTTTATTTTGTACGTTCCATGTGAAATGTTTTGATATTGTTGCTTATTTTATTAATCATACTTGTATATAATAAAATCATAAGCAGAACGTTTTTTTCCTAAAACAAAATCCACTTCCTAAACAAAGTGGTTTTTGGATTCAATCTCACTGCATTTCACCTTGGGCAAATCTATTTTTTTTTGTGTGTGTGGTATCTAGCCCTGAGCCAACTGAAGGCTTGTAAGTGGATATGGTAGATGGAAACTGAAAATCTGTTTTGTGTGTGTGTGTGTGTGTGTGTGTGTGTGTGTGTGTGTGTGTGTGTGTGTGTGTGTGTGTGCGTGCGTGCTTCCTTTTCTTAGCATCATGTGATAGTTGTAAATGAGTGTCATTGTTATAAAAGTAGTGTCATTCATTTCTGTTCTTCAGTGATAACATGTCTGCTCATGGGGTACTACTGTTTTGCTTGGAAATAATTGAACATTAGTAACAGGAAATGTATCTGTCTGTACAAATCTCTGTCTGTAGAAAATCTCCCTCATCAAATTCTGTCTGACCCATGCAATCTTGAGAAAGTGGATGTTAAAACAATGATGGTGAGACCATGATCAGGATCAAGATCGGGATCAGAATCTTCTGACAGATGACAATAATGCTGAATCGTTAGCATGGATTTTTTTGTAAAGTCGTAAATTATATTTTTTTAAATCGACAACTTACCAAGTTACTCCTTGTGACACTATTTAAGAACCATTTACTTAAAGGATCTCAATGGCTTGGGCTTCCCTCATCAGCTGAATGTAATGGCTCTTATTATACACTCTGTAACACAATTTTATCTTTGGATAACAACTATTATTTCCTGTTTGCTTCCCCAGAAAGTAAAAAGGATGGCTGATATTTCTTTCAAACTTTGATTTCATTACATTTATTCAAACTCCAAAGAATGCTTCTGAATACATGGTTTTCATGCTCCTCCACTACTCCTGCTCAGGATCAGAGATGCACATATTGTCAGCCACTAAGAGTGGTTAAGGTCAAGCAGGTGACAAGCAAATCTGTGGTATTGAGCAGAATATTTGCTATAATAATATTTCTGCTTCAACAACTCAGTACTGAATCTGTCTGAAATGTAATGGAAAACAGGTCAGTTTCAAAACATTGACATCCAGATTACAAAAGCAAAGTTTGAAGGGACCAATGGTAGCCTTTTATTCTGTCGCTTATCGGAAAGAGTGAAGACAGCCCTCAATTCAGCATTTATTGAGTAGATCTATGGTGTGGTAGTAGTCTTAAACTGATGCCCTGTTCAACATCACTTGTCTTTAAATGCCTTTGTTGCAAGCATTCAGGTAAGCTTCCTGGCTTGAGGATGCCTTCATTTCTTCCTTTTACCAGTCTTGGTGGTCTTGAAAGAATAAAGGATTCCAGTTGCATCTCTTCTCCCTCTGAATAAGCAGGAAAATGTATGCAGTAAACCAAACAACTCAATGTACAGTAAACTTACTCTTATTTGGTACTCAAATAACAAGAACTCTCAAGCAACCAGCACCTAGAAAGAAAATGTGTTGTTATCAGGGTCAAGAGAATTTCTGCTAATTTCTGTTTATTAATCAATTTTCATTAAAGCAGTGAATGAGAAGAACTGTTAGCATGTTGGACAAAATGGTGAGTGATAGTTCATTCATCTTTACATATTGATCTCAAATTCCACCAAGGTTAACTCTGCCTTTTATCTTTTCAGAGTCGATAAAATATATACCAGTGAAGTAGTGGGGTCAATGTAATTGACTGACCCACTCCCCTCAAAAACAGCTAGCCCTGTGTCAGAATTTGAAACCATTAATTAATTGAGGTTAAAAGGAAAAAGAACTTTACTGCATTTAAAATGGATCAATGCTTCTCAAAGTGCAGTATAGTATTCTATTTTATTTTACTGCATTTGCAATAGTATTTTATTAGGTAATTAAAATTGGTTTCTTACTTAAATTATATTTTGATTTCTTCCTATTTTTCTCATTTCTTTTATATTCAGAATATTCACTTCTACACTAGGTGCAAAACCTGAAATCTTTAGGGAGCAGGGTAAGACAGTCGATTAGATCGACTCCAGTACACAACTGGTACTTAATTTATCAACCCCAAAATGATGAAAGGCAAAGTCGACCTCGCCAGAATTTGAATGTAAAGACAGACAAAATACCGCTAAGCATTTCACCCGGTGTGCCAACGTTTCTGTCAGCTCACCACATTTATATTCAGAATATTAATAATAACATTGTGGTTAGTATTTAGTCTCCGGTTCCTTATGATAGCTTTATGAATGGTGACAATTTCCTTAGAAGATAGGTGAGATTCTCTTAAAAAGATTATCATGCAATAGTGTTTTATTCATGATCTACTTTCAGATATTTCTTCTTAAAACTATGAATCAAATAATATGATTTTAAAAACAAAAAAAATGAATGAAATAACTTCATGAAATTAGTGGTCATAACCTTCCATTTGTTTATTTTTTTATTTATTTGTTTGTTTATTTATTTGTTTATTTATTTATTCATTCAGTCAGTCATTCGTTTTCTTCCATTCCACTATATATCTACAGTCACAAAGGCTTGCTTGGTTTTTCAGCACTTTGCCACATCATTACATCATCACAACATGTATATATATATATATATATATATGTGCGTATATATATATATATATATATATATATATATATATATATATATATACATATATATACATATTTCCATGTATATATACATATTTCTATTATATATATGTGTGTGTGTGTGTGTGTGTGTGTGTGTGTGTGTGTGTGTGTGTGTGTGTGTGTGTGTGTGTGTGTGTGTTATAAATTAGAACAAAGAGCAAAAGTTTATCATTATAGTACTCAGAGTTTCGAATGCT
>NC_142937.1:74414233-74416733 GCF_046866305.1 Octopus bimaculoides | reverse complement strand
TTTCTATATAGTCTCCTTCCTTTTCGATGCACTCAGTCCAGTGGCCCACAAGCTTTTCATATTCCCTCCAAGAAGGTTTTCGGATGGTCATGCAACTATTTATGCACCACTTCCTTCACATCTTTATCCACAGGAAATCAACGACCTCATAAACCATCTTTGAGTGGTCCAAAGATATGATAGTTGGAAGAGGCAAGATCTGGCTGTAGGCACCTCAAAATCAACTAGTTAATGGTTTCAACGGTCTGAGTGGCCATGTGTGGGCATGCATTGTCCTGCAACAGTACTTCCTTTGACAACTGGCTTCAGCATTTGGTGCAAATTGCTGGCTTTAGTTTGTTGGCCAGCAAAGCACTGTATCTTGCTCTATTGATTGTACACCCCTTTTCTGGGTAGCCTTCCAACGCAGGCCCTTTTGAGTCCTCTAAAAGGGGTAGCATCACCTTTCCCATAAGAGACTGAGTCTTGAATTTCTTTTATTGCTGGCAATCCAGGATGGTTCCACTCCATACTCTGTATTCTGGATTCTACCTCATAAGGATGGACCCATGTTTCATCGCTTGTGACTATTCTGCTTAAAAATTCCTTGCCCTCATTGATGTAGTGATCAGGTAAACGTTGGCAGACCTCAAAACGTTTGCAGTAATCTCTCTTGGCACCTATCTTGCACAGACTTTATGGAAGCCAAGCTCATCATGGATGACTTGATAAGCAGAACCATGACTGATCCGCAGACAACAAGCTACCTTATCGATGATAACTCACCAGTTCACCATTACCATCTCTCGAGTTTGCTGAATCTTCTTGTCAGTGGTTGACGGGCATCCTGCTCTCTCTTCGTGTAACACATTTGCCTAGCCTCTTTTAAACTTCTTGATCTACTCACTTACACTTCTACATGGTAGTACATTGTACCCGTATTCTGCTAAAAGCCTCCAATGAATTTCAGCAACTGACACATCTTCTGACCAGAGAAATCAGATCACTGCTCTTTGTTCCACTTTGGTGCACATTGCTAATGGAGTGGCCATGCTTACACTGTAAACTCAAAAAGAAAAAATGGTACAACCAGGCTCAAACTTCGATCACATGACCACAATAATCCCGAACGTGCAGAAGGCAATGTGACAATAATAAAGATATTTTATGGCAAAAGTGCGGATAATTTTTGTCTTCCCCTCATAGATACACATATATATATATGAATGTGCATTTATATATATATATATATATATATATATATATATATATATATATATATATAAATTTAGTAAATGGAGTAAAATGCATATGTTAACTGTATTCAGTTAACATATGTGTTTTACTCCATTTACTAAATTTATATATTTACTCAAGTACCCAAAATAACAAGGAGTTTCTACCTCATAAACAGGAGTTACACCACAGTCATTTTGTGATCTTTGCTACCCTGGTATCTATTAACCAATTTATTTTGTCCAAGTTAATTATTAACTAAGAGAAAATAAATACATATAATAATATATATATATATATATATTGACAGATATACAAGAATAAGGGCAGGGAATCGTCAATTAATAATAGAATTAATAATTAACAATTTTGCCAAGTAGTTCAATATGAAAAAGCCTTTATCGGTAAAATCATTTATCATCATAAATATACAGGGATTAGCATTGAGTTGCTTCTCCAACATACTGAAAATTTAGAAATAGCAGTCAAAGAACTACTGATTTCTAAACTACTGATTTCTAAACTAAATTTGTAGTTTAGAAATCAGTAGTTCTTTGACTGCTATTTCTAAATTTTCAGTATGTTGGAGAAGCAACTCAATGCTAATCCCTGTATATTTATGATATATTGACAGATAGATAGATAGATAGATAGATAGATAGATAGATAGATAGATAGATAGATAGATAGATAGATGGATGGATGGATGGATGGATGGATGGATGGATCATATATGTATGTATATATATATATATATATATATATATATATATATATATATATATATATATATATATATACATATATATATACATGCAGTTATGTGAAGTTTCAAGAGCTAATTAAATTGATAGAAGAGGCAAAATATAGAGAAGTGTTTGGTTCAAATGATACAGAATGACTCCTCATTCATATTTCAAGGTAAAGTGCAGTCTAAGACAAAACAAGGTAATGATAACAACAACAACAATAATAATAATATTAAATTAAAAAATAAAGTAAAACATTTCTCTAATAAAAAAAACAGTCATAATACCTTTTGGTAAACACTATTTTTATTTCCTTTTCACTTCACAGTATACTATTTTCTCTCTTATCCTATATGTTTGTTTTTTGTTTTTTTTGTTCTTGTTTGTTTGTTTTTGTCTTTTTTTGTTTTTCTATGTGTTAAAATTGAAATGAAATTCTTCTAAGAGTAGTATATAACTATAACCTTGGGTTGTTTTGATGTTTACTTTCTGAAACCTGAAAATAATCTCATAATGATTGATTAACATTTGCTGAG
>NC_142937.1:74394233-74409233 GCF_046866305.1 Octopus bimaculoides | reverse complement strand
ATACCTTATTGTATTTGTTCCATTTTTTTTTTTTTTGCATTCTGAGTTCTTGGGCAATTTCCTCAATCTACCATTTGTAGTAGATTTTGCTGTTGCACATGTTTGGGTCAAGCCTCTGGCTGGATGATAACTTCCTCCCTCCCTCCCCCTCCATCATCACAGACCCTAAAAAAGATAAAGATTCATAGATATAGCCATTCCTTTTCTGATTAAGCCAGTAGTTCTCAACCATTTTTGCCCATGGACCCCTTCGAGTCCTATCTTATTCTACTGGACCTCTATAGCTATTCACAAAATATATAAAAACATCTTACTGTATATTTTGCATGAGGATGCTTGGCTGAATGGTTAAAGCATTGGGCTGACAATCATGATGTAGCGAGTTTAAGTCCTGGACTGGGCTACATGTTGTGTTCTTGAGCAAGACACTTTATTTTTCATGTTGTTCCAGCAGTTCCCTCAGCTGTAGAAATGAGTTGCAACATCACTGGTGCCAAGATGTACTGGCTTTTGCCTTTCCCTTGGATAACGTTGACGGTGTAGAGAGAGGAAGCTGGTATGCATGGGCGACTGCTGGTCTTCCATAAACAACCTTGCCCAGACTTGTGCCTCAGAGGGGAACTTTCTAGGTGCAATCTCATGGTCATTCATGACTGAAGGGGGTTCTTTAACCCTTTTACTGTATTTTTATAATTAAATATAATGAATTGTATAAAACATTAAAATATTTTGTGAATTGTAGAAGTATAACCAATTTGCTGCAGATAAATTTTAACAACAAATGTGTGTGTGTGTGAGCAGAAAGTTTTACAAAATCCTTTATATTCTAGGCACAAAGGCCTATCCTCAGAAGGAAACAGTTTGGAAAATGTTCAGTTGCACAGGTCCTGTTACCCTACTCAAACTCCTTTCCATTATATTAGCAGCTGTAGCAGTCACTCTCCAGCTGTTGGCGCAGTCAACTCTCCAAGTGTTGGTGTAAGCAACACAGCCTGGCCCAGAAATCAAATTCACTACCTCATGATAGTGAGCCTGACGTTCTAGCCACTGAGCCATGCACCTTTCTAATTGTAAACTGTATGTACAATAAATTCACAATAACCAACTTATTGCAAATAAATTTTAACAACAGAATCTTATATAGATCTCCAAAGATCATATGGTCCCCAGTTGAAAACCACCCTCATAGATGTTTTTTCATTGCTATATATATATATATATATATATATATATATATACCGCCTGACTGGTTTTTGTAGGGTTTTCGAGCGAGATCGTTGCCAGTGCCCCTGGACTGGCCTCTTGTGCGGGTGGCACATAAAAGATACCATTTCGAGCGTGGCTGTTTTCGTGCGGGTGACACGTAAAAGCACCCACTACACTCTCTGAGTGGTTGGCATTAGGAAGGGCATCCAGCTGTAGAAACTCTGCCAAATTGGATTGGAGACTGGTGTTGCCATCCGGTTTCACCAGTCCTCAGTCAAATCGTCCAACCCATGCTAGCATGGAAAGCGGACGTTAAACGACGACGACGACGACTATGAGATGAATTTAGTCTACTGCTTCAGGTTTGTTCATGGAAGTGTTCTTCCTGTGATACTAATCTCTGCTTCCTTTCACAACACACTAACATACACACCTTCAGATTTTGCTTTTTACTGTATTCTATGGCATAGAAGACACAGGTTTTTCCACAAAAAAATGTCTCAAAATATCACAACCTCAGGTCCAACATGCAAAGGTGTGTTAAATATTTCATGCTCTAATGCATTAAAAACTTTCTTACGTGAATATGTGTTGTTAACACTGGGTGTGCTTAATATGCCTAATATTCCTATATGCCTTGACTTCTTTTATGCCATCAAATTCAATTATTTTATTTTCAAATAATTTTCTAGCATTTCAGTCAACTGAACAACCAAGAATAATTATTTTCTTTCTGTATTTTTTGATTTTTTTATATTTCCTTTTTTTTTGCTTCAGTTGAAGTTATAATGAGAATTTAAAAGCTGAGATGCAAGTTTTAGTTTCATCAATTTAGATACAAGCACAGCAACTTCTCAGAGACAAAGTGTCACAGATATTATGATAATTATTCATTAGTTTCCAGGTGATGTTTTGTCTTTACTCTTTCCATAGAAAAATTTGTGAAACATATAGAAACTAGATAAATGAATGATAGATGTGTGTGCGCAAGCATGTATGTATACACACACATATATACATATATACATATATATATATATATATATATATATATATATATATATATATATACATATATATATATATATATATATATATATATATATACATATATATATATATATATATATACACACACACACACACACACACACACACGCATATATATATATATATATATATATATATATATAAACACAATAGGCATTTTACTTAGTGATTTAATTATGGTAGTATCAGGAAGTCTAGCCTAAAATTGTACCATTGCTGTGGTGCAGAGGAGGCAAAACCCAAATTAGGTCAACCACCTGACTTTTCATACTTTTTTCTAAAGTTCTATTATTTTTCTGTAAAGCAATTACAGATCTATGTAAGTATGCATGTATGTGCCTGTGTGCATATGTACATATATATATATATATATATATATATATATATATATATATATATATATATATATAGTCAATTTCAATATAAACAAGGAAAAAAAACATGAAAAATCACGAAAAAACAATGCTAGGACTTGGGATAAGTACAGTGTTATTGGACGCTCAGGAAAGGAAAGAAAAGAAAGAGGATTTATACACGTATATATATATACACATATATATATGTGTGTGTGTATATGTACATATGTATGTATCTGTATATGTATATATGTATATATATATATATGTATGTATGCATGTGTACATATATGTATATATATGTATGTATGTATGTATATAAATACATACATACATATATATATATATATATATATATATATATATATATATATATACACACACACACACGATGTGATGAGTAAATTGGCCATTGACCTCTGTCCCTGTGTGCCTCTTCTCTCTTCACCCCCACTTTGCATTATCTCTCTATTTCTCATGCCAGTGCCACATTAAAAGCACTTGTGCTGGTGCCACATAAATTCACTCATGCCAGCACCACATGAAAAGCACCCAGCACACACTGTAAAGTGGTTGGCATTAGGAAGGGCATCCAGCTGTAGAAACCAAATTAGACTAGAACTTGGTGCAACTCTCTGGCTGCCAGCTCTGGTCAAACAATCCAACCCATGACAGCATGGAAAACAGACATTAAAAAAGCATTAAAGAAATCTTTTTATACTGAAATTCACCATTATCTACTCCTTCACCCATTCACTGCATTCTCTTCTCTTCTCATCCCATTTCTTCCCCCGCCCATTCTCAGGAACTTTCCTGTCCAGCCATTCTCTATCCACCACTTTTTCATTTTACCCTGAGAATGCACCCTAATGCTTCATTTTGACTATCCACTCTCACCTTCCAGCTGTGGTGGCCAAGTTTCCCCTCGACAACAAGACACCTATTCCTGACCTTCTGTCATGCTTTTGCCTCTCAATGCCTTGCACACAGCCACCTCTCACAATATTGCCACCAACTCGCCACACCAACTCAATCAAGGGGTCTTGTTTTATGAGTTACATGGTGACTTCACTAAAGCCGGTGCCACAAAAACAGCACCCTGCACATTCTGTAAACGGTTAGTGTCAGGTTGAGCATCCAGCCAAAGAAACCTTGTTAAAATAGATATGGGAGCCCAGTGCTGTCTTCAGACTCATTGAACCTTCCAACCCATACCAGCATAGAATACAGGCATTAAATGATATCAAAGCAAATCTGTATATATATAAATATATATACATATATATACATACATACATATATATATATATATATATATATATATATATATATATATATATATATATATATATACATATATATATATGTATATATGTATGCACACATATATTATACATGTACATATATATTCATACATATGTATATTGATGTTTATATATATGTATGCAAGCATATGCACACACACACACATGCATACATACAACACACACATACATACATACAACACACACATCTATATATTAAACAAAATACAAAGGAAAAAATATCATCTGTGTTCAATCAGGAGTAACATTAGCTACCTCTATTGGCAGTTTCTATCAATATAAAAACTATAAATTTATTGAGATGTCAAAAAGAAAAAAAAATACGAAACAGACGAAGACAAAAATAAAAAAAAAAGATATAAAATTTAACAAAACAAAATGGAAAGCAAACAAAAACCAAAATATTTAAAAAATGCATACAAAAGTTGGTGAAAAACACACACATATATATATATATATATATATATATATATATATATAACGGTAAAGATAAAAAATGTAACCAGATGAGGTTTTATTATTATCTTCTGCTGAATAATGTTGTCATGCAAGTCTAATCTATACAGAATATGACTTGAAAACCATGTCAATTTTATTCATTTTTACACTGTATGTGTCAAGATAAAAACACCTTTCTGGTGAAATCTGTGGAAATCTTGCTGTAATAAAATTCTTCCTGGGTTTTAGTTTTGGTAAGAAAGACTAATTTTTCTTGGAATCTTAACACGTATTATAAATGACAAGAGCAAGAATTGTAAAAGTCAAAAAAATAAAAAGGGTAGAAATATTCATTTATTAGTTGCATTTTTCTTTTGTTTAATTTTTTGGGGAATATTTTTTTTTTGTTACCTTTCCATTTCTTTCAGAGTCTTTTTTTTTTAATCTACAATCTTTTCTTGTAGTCTATTGTATTGCTTCAATTCTAGAACAGTCTTAAAAGCTAAAAAGCAAAAAACAATAATGATAATAATAAGTGTTCTTTTCTCTTGGATTCATAAAGTTCAAATGTAATTGGAACTAAATAATCTGGACATAAGGTAAGACTTTGGAAGAAAGATGGGAGGAATTTCAAGAGGCAGGTAATATGACATTGTTATGTTTGAGATAAATGTCTCTGTCACATATTTATGAATGAAATCACCTGTTTTGGGGTGTCTCTCTTAAGTCACAGATGAAAAGTTTCTTATTTCTTTGGATTTAAGATTTCTCAATTCTTTATGATATTCTATTCTTTATAGTTTCAGTAATGTGTCAAAAGGTAACGGGCGTGGGTATGTGGTAAGAAGGTTGCTTCCCATCCACATGGTTTCAGGGTCAGTCCCATTTCATGGCACCTCGTGCAAGTGTTTTCTACTATAGCCCAAAGTTGACGAAAGCCATATGGGTAGATTTGGTAGATGGAAGCTGAAAGAAAATTTTATATATATATATATATATATATATATATATAGTCAATCCAAACATGAACAAGCAAGAAAAAAACCGAAAAAACAACAACACGAGGACGTGGAATAAGTACAGTGTTATTGGATGCTCAGGAAAGGAAAGAAAAGAAAGTAGATATCATGTTTCATGCGGAGCTCTTCATCAGAAATATAGAAGACGTCCAAAGAAGGGAAGACAGAGAAGCACACATATATATGCATATATATGTACATATGCATATATATATATATATATATGTGTGTGTATGTGAGTGCACATGTATGTGTGTGCATATGCATGTGTGTGTGTGATTGCCTCCTGGTTTTGACTTTGTGTGAGAGTTGTAAACAAATGTCACTGTCATGCAAGTGGTGTCCTTCGTTTCTAATCTATTGTGAAAACATGTCTGCTCATGAGGAAATGGGTGAGGAAGTGTGTGTGTGTGTGTGTGTGTGTGTGAAACCACTACCTGACAATGGTGGTTTTTTTTTTATATCCCTGTAACTTAATGGTTCGACAATGTGATTGATTAAAAAAAATGTACTTGGGGGTAATTTATTCAACTAAACTCTTAAAGACAGTGCTCCAGCATGACTAGGATCTAATGACTGAAGCAAGTAAAACAGAAACAAAAAAATATCATTATCATTATTCATTTTTTTTTTTCCTTTGTTTATGTCTTTAAGAAGACACCACTAAACCTGCTGAAATGAGCATGTTAATCTTTGACTAATTAATCTTCTTTTCGCCTAATTACCTAATTACATCTGATTACATGCTCTTGTATATCATTAATACCATATTCTCGTTTTAGACTTAATTCCGGTATTCTTCAATTCTCAGTTGTTTTTCTTTTTGCTTCATTTTATTTTTATTTTTATCTAACAATATTTAGATGAGTGACAAAGAATTAGATTAATAATCGCCTCACTTCTTGTGAGTAAGAAACCTGAATCAATATTTGCTAATGTTGAATGTTCTTTTTCTTTTTGTCGTTGATTCCCTTCAGTTTTGTATTTAATATCTTCATTAATTTTTTTTTTCCTCTTAACCAATCAACCTTTCAGAATTAATTTCCGATTTTGGAATAAACTTGATGAGGTTACTTAACTGACTACAGCATTTCTAGCCATTCCCATAAGCTGCTGCTCTTTATATCTTTTCTTACTATTTTCCATTTTATTTTGTTTCTGTTTTGTTTTTCTTCCTTTGCTTTCCCAGTAAATCGTTA
Source organism: Octopus bimaculoides (assembly GCF_046866305.1). Classification (NCBI taxonomy): domain Eukaryota; kingdom Metazoa; phylum Mollusca; class Cephalopoda; order Octopoda; family Octopodidae; genus Octopus; species Octopus bimaculoides. The sequence goes on along the minus strand of NC_142937.1, from coordinate 74,402,640 downwards.
CTGTACCTTATTATCACCATCTTACAGCTAATTATCCTAAATTATACAAATGTCAATTAATTCATCAGTTTCTCACAAACTTCTTTTAAAGTGAATGTTCCACATGATATCATTATAGTAGTAGTAGCTTATTATATTTGCAATTACATGTATTCATTTTTTCTATATCAACCCATATGAGACCACCACCATTAGATCAGAAAAAGAAATTTTCACATTTTAAAGCATTCAAAGTAAACTCATTTGTTACCATATTTATATGTTCATTCTCACTGCTTTTGTCGCAACTAATTTTTGAACATTATGAACATTTTGTCCTTATTAATTTGGTGTTTGAAACATTAATTAATATAAGATTTTGACTGGAAGTTTTAATCCAGATTACTTTATGAGGTGATATCAAAAAGTCCCTGGAATAGTTCTGTAGTGCACTAACAGATGGCAGCACATGGTTGTATGTGCAGTGAGAACTAGCAGTAACCTTCATGAGACAATGTGCTGAGTGACATCATTAAGTTTACTTCACAAGTTGTGAAATTTGTGTTTTGGGGATCACATGTATGCTGTAGTTTGTAAATTTATCATGGACAGGAACAAAGAACTAGCATGAAATTTTGTGTTAAACTTGGGAAGTCAGCTACAGAGCCATTGAGCATGCTTCGGCAAGCTTATGGCAATGATGCAATGGGTTGTACGTAATGTTTTGAATGGTGTGGGTGCTTCAAAAGCAGAAGAATATCCCTGGAAGACAATGAGCGATCTGGAAGACTTTCCACAAGTGTCACCCCACCAGAAATGTGGTATCCTGCATCAAGAATTTGTCCCCCAGGACCAGATCATTAATCGAGAGTTCTGCTGTGATGTTTTAAAGTCTTTGAGGGAGGACATTCAGTAAAAGCAACCAGACCTGTGGAGTGAAAAGTATTGGATTCTTCAGTGAGCTCTCCCTACTCATGAATTTCTCACCAAAGGCAACATGATGTTGCTTCCGTATCCACCCTATGCACCAGACTTCATCTCTTCTCCAAGAAGCTCAAAGGTTGCCATTTTAACACAGTTATTGAGGTCAAGAGCAAATCGCAGAAGATACTCAAATCACAGAAAACAAGTCCCATGCCAGATTCCAAAAGTGACAGGAAAGCTGGGACTGGTATATTGCTGCATAAGGTGATTATTTTGAAGGTAAATAAGTTATTAGGAAAATAGCTTATTTTTCATTAACCATAACTTGTCTAGGAACTTTTTGATACTACCTCGTAAAACAGGAAGTTTGTAACATTGGAACAAGGGGCAGTCTAAGGTTAAGGGTTAGTCCACATTACTCCATAAGGGGAATAGGGTGGGTCCCTTGGTTTCTCTGGCAGATATACTCTTCCCTACATGGGGCACTTATCCATTACAGGGCTTACAAATTTTTATCAGCTGATTGGACTGGAGTAATGTGGAATGAAATGTTTTGCTCAGGAACAAAACGTGGCACCTTGGGCAAGTGTCTTCTATTATAGCCATGGGCCGACTAAAGCCTTGTGAGTAGATTAGGTAGACGGAAATTGAAAGAAGCCCATCGTATATATGTATGTATATATATATATATATATATATATATATATATATGTGTGTGTGTGTGTGTGTGTGTGTGTGTGTGTGTGTGTGTGTGTGTGTGTGTGTATGTATGTGTACATGTTTGTGTGTCTGTGTTTGTCCTCCCAATATCACTTGACAGCCGATTCTGGTGTAATTACATCCCCATAACTTAGCGGTTCAGCAAAAGAACCGATAGAATAAGTACTAGGCTTACAAAGAATAAATCCTGGGGTCGATTTGCTCAACTAAAGGTGGTGCTGCAGCATGGCCGCAGTCAAATGACTGAAACAAGTAAAAGAATAAAAGAAAGAATAAAATGAATATATTCTTTTATTCTTTTATTTGTTTCAGTCATTTGACTGTGGCCGTATATATATCATCATCATCCTCATCATCGTTTAACGTCCGCTTTCCATGCTAGCATGGGTTGGACGATTTGACTGAGGACTGGTGAAACCGGATGGCAACACCAGGCTCCAATCTAATTTGGCAGAGTTTCTACAGCTGGATGCCCTTCCTAACGCCAACCATTCAGGGAGTGTAGTGGCTGCTACACTCTCTGAGTGGTTGGCGTTATATATATATATATATATATATATATACAATTGCAGCGTGGAAGGTGTTTATAAGCCATTTGTTTAAGAAACACACAAAAACCGTTTGATTCACTCCAACATTTTAATTTAATTTGCCAAAATATTTTTGTTGCTTTGAGACAGTGACCTGTTCACTGACAAAATTCTGTGCTGCAGTGAACAGGCCGCGGTCTCAAAGCGACGAAAATATTTTGGCAAATTAAATTTAAATGTTGAAGTGAATCAAACGGTTTTTGAGTGTTTCTTAAATGGCTTATAAACACCTTCCATGTTTGCAGTTGTTTTCGTTCCAGCACACAATCTCAGATCAGGTCACTTGCTATGCAAGTACATCTCCGTAATATATATATATATATATATATATATATATATTTATATACGATGGGCACCTTTCACTTTTTGCCTGCCAAAACGACTCACAAAGCTTTTTGGTCAGTCTGGAGCAATAGTAGAAGACATTTTTTGCCCAAGGTGGTATGCAATTAAAATTAACCCACAACTATGTGGTTGGAAAGCAAACTTTCTTACGCTTTCTTTTTTAACCTCAGATAAGTCTTGACTATGTTGACTATGAGTCCAGCAACCAAACCACTAAGCCATGCACCTCCATGGCAGACTAAGGTGGGTAAATACATTTTTAGTTACTTTCCAAACCTCCAATGAAGGAGAAATAAGTCAGTTATTTTTACTAAATCTCGTTGAAAATTTGGTTATTTTCAAAATCAATCAAAATACATACACAATTTCTTTATAAATATAGCAATAAAAGAGCTACAGTGTTGTTAATTAGTCATTACTGGCTTCACACTCCTTGATACCTTCAGTCCTGTGACTCATACTGTAGTCTTTGAAAAATGAAGAAGAGATAATGAAGAGAAGGAATATATAAAAGACAGCTGATACCAAAAAATCAATGATTATTGACCAATGATATGAGCACCCTTTGCTGCTGAAGTAGAGTATTTTAAAATCAAACACAGGAGATAGCATGTTATGAACCTCCTGTGGCTGTTGTTTGGGGGTCAATTTCAGTGTCCTCAGTGCCACAGGATCTGCCTGTCTTCTATAGTCAGCCAAAAGATATCTTTTTGTTCTTATTACACTTGCTTCAGTTGTTAAACTATAACTATGCAGGAGCACCAACTTGAACCTTTTAGCATTCAAACAAGCCATATCCAGCCAAAATATTCTACCTGTTTTATTTTTAAATAAGCTAGATCTGGCTTCTCACACCTACCCAATAATGTCAGTCTAAAAATAAACAATCACATCTTAAAATCTTGAAAATATAGGTGCAGGAGTGGCTGTGTGGTAAGTAGCTTGCTTACCAGCCACATGGTTCTGGATTCAGTCCCACTGCATGGCACCTTGGGCAAGTGTCTTCTGCTGTAGCCTCGGGCTGACCAAAGCCTTGTGAGTGGATTTGGTAGATAGAAACTGAAAGAAGCCCATCGTATATATGTTTGTGTGTTTGTGTTTGTCCCCACCATCACTTGACAACCGATGTTGATGTGTTCATGCCTCTGTAACTTAGTGGTCCAGCAAAAGAGACTGATGCAATAAGTACTAGGCTTACAAAAATAAGCCCTGGGGTCGATGTATTCGACTAAAGGTAGTGCTCCAGCATGGCTGCAGTCAAATAACTGAAACAAATAAGAACGAAAAGAAAAAGAAAACAGAAAAGAATACAAAATGCATGATTAATTGAAAACAATGTTAATAAAAAAAAGCATTACATTTGACAGAGCATTCTGAAAGCTAAAGGGTTAAGAGTTTGGTTGAATAAATTGACCCCAGTACTTATACTTTTCAAGCCTGGATCTTAACCTTGTCAACCATGCCCACTCCCATGATAAATAATGTGTTGGAGAGAGAGGAGGCGGAATATGCTGGATCAATACTGTCGTCACTTTCGATCGGCTGTCATACGCAGCAAAACTAAGCAGGTAAGCAGCAAATGGACACCCAACCAGAAGGACAGACTTATACCAACAAAAACAAGGACAACAAAAGAAGAAACATCCCATGCAATATATATCACAGAACAGATGCAGCAAAATTCTTTGTCTGTGAACAGCTCACAGTTTTGAATGACAAAAACTTTGACACCATTAGACAAGTAAATGTTTAAGTAAAGTTGACAGTCTTTAGTGTGTTTCTGAATGGCTAACTTGTGTCCGAATATCTTTGATAATAAGTCTGCTTCAGCAGGGGTGACCTGTAGTTCAACAACCGCAACAACAACAACAACAACTGCAGCAACAGTAAGTTGAGTGTGAAGCCAGTGAGGAAGTCTCTTTGTGGCCGTACAACCTGCTAGAAATAGCAGTAAATATGCACTACATGATTTAACACTACCACCTGTACATTGGGTGTCTTTAGTAGAGTTCACACTTTTGTGAAGGTCCAAGTCAGATTCTCAGTTTGTGGATAACTTCTTTCTTTCCTTCCATAGTCTTAGACATCCCGAAAATTTCACAAGTGAAGACTGACTAAGCCATTAAAGAAGAAAACCACATCCTAAATTCCTTAAAAAGAGGAATGATACATTATATAATATAGTTCTTGATACTTCCAAAAGACAATATAGCTATGATTGGAATATGTTCAGTCACATGTGTACTCCATCAGGACTAACCTGTTAGTTCTGCTTTAGTTTGCACTGATAAGCTGGAACCTTCTTTAGGCTTATAAAAGACATGAAGAAACCAGCCCAACATGTCATCCCTCAAATCAGTATTAAAATACAAAAGTATTCTGAAGCACACTAATAACCTAACAGGTTATTGGGCAAAACCATTTCAATGTCCTAAATTAATCTTGTCCTTTGTTCTTAAATAATCATCACACACATACAACATTCCGACATAAGCCGAAACTCCTCTCAGACGACATACACTAGTTTTGAATATATCAGAATTATAGAATCTTTAAAGAGGTGATAATTAATAACTTTATGGGGAATTTTGACAACTGAGCTGAATGTAAAACCTATTTCTTGTCTGTATATTTTATTATTATGTAAATTACATACATTGCTCTTCGCAGTAAAGTGTTTACTCGTTAGATTTACATGAAGTTAAATGAACCCACTTCCACACACCACTTATAGTGTGTCTCTAGGCTTGGAAGCTATTATTTTCTTCTAGACATCCTTGTTTTGCTTTGTTTATAATTTGTTTGTTTCCTACACAATTTCCATATAAAACACTCAACCAATATGTCTTCCTTGCAGACTCTGAACTGTTCTGATTTAAAGTGCAGATCAACCAATCAAGGCCTTTTCAACTCTGGTGCCTAAAGGCTATGTGTTTGTCACATTTTTCAAAGTGCAACATTAAAAAAACTACAATATAATTACATCTAGAAAGAAACAATGCATACGAGAGATTTTCATGTAAAGAATGAGCCATATTGAACTGATAACAAAAAAAAGTGTTTGATGGAAGAAAGCCAGTATAATTATCAAAGAAAACCAAATAAATTGATAAATCAGTTCCTTAAACAAGTGATTTATCAAAGTCTCAGATTTCAAAAGCCTAGTCTAGAAGCTTTTTTTCTATGAAGACAATACACAAATTGATTAACAATGTACAATGCACCAATCCTACCCTACCATTCCAATAGACACGAACAATGAGAGCAGATAGAGGACTCAGATGTTACATTCTTAATTGCAGAACTGTCTGCCCAACAATTAAGGAAACTGCTTCAATGGCAAGTCATATAAATAAAGCTTTTGACTTACTATCAATGGCAGCAGAAGTATGCAAGTGCACACAACATGGGTATGTGGCAGGGTAGTGTAGGTCAGCTATGAAATATATAGTTTCATTTCCAGTTCGTTTTGGAATAATTTATTGTCATGTATCAATAAGTAAAATGGAAAAACGATATATAATACATATATTTAGATACACATATGCGTGTGTATGTATGTATATGTATGTATGTATATGTATGTATGTATATGTATGTATGTATGTATATATGTATATATAGTCTTAATTGCTTTCGTTTTCTTTTTATTTTTAATAGCTATTTCCTCATTCCAGTATTATTGTCAACTGATGTATTTTATTATTTACTGCCATATTGTATTGTTGTTTACTGATGTGTATATTTACTCTTGATAGAGGTCATTGCATCGTCTGCCATTTTGTAAAACTAACCGCCTCCACAAGTCTATAAAATTCCATAACTAATTTTGTCTGAAAAATCACTTGTTGCATTAACTGTAAACCAATAAGATGGGAGTCCTATATAGGTCGAAGCAATGTGTGCATGTATGTGTGTACATGTATATGTATATATATATAAAAGTTGATTAGAGGTTATGTTAGCCTCATGAAGGGATGGTGTCATCCAAGGAAATACTGGTTCAATACCTAATATTTTAGAGAAATTGATTTCCTTAAAATAATAGGTATATATATAAAACCATGTAATATATATTCATATAAAGGAAAAAAAAGAAAAAAGAGATTGTGAAGTTAATAAATGTTTATTATCAACAACAAATCAATCATTATTCCTTACAGCTGTTTCAATTAATACTCAATGAATTATTTAAATATTAAATTCATATGCCCTGAGATTAATATCTTCAGGGCATATAAATTTAATATTTAATATCTTCAGTGCACATGAATTTAATATCTTCAAGGCATATGAATTTAATATTTAATTAATTCACAGAGTATTAATTGAAACAACTGTAAGGAATTATAATTGATTTGTTGTTAATAATAAACATTTATTAATTTCACAATCTCCATTTTCTTTTTCTTCCTTGAATATATATATATATATATTCTTTTATTCGTTTCAGTCATTTGAGTGTGGCCATGCTGGAGCACCACCTTTTTAGTCAAACAGATCGACCCCAGGACTTATTCTTTGTAAGCCTAGTACTTATTCTATCGGTTTCTTTTGCTGAACTGCTAAGTTACGGGGACATGAACACACCAACACCAGTTGTCAATCGATGGTGGGGTAACAAACACAGACACACAAACATATACACACACACACGTATATATATACATATATACAACAAGCTTCTTTCAGTTTCCGTCTACCAAATCCACTCACAAGGCTTTGGTCGGCCCAAAGCTATAGTAGAAGACACTTGCCCAAGGTGCCACACAGAACCATGTGTTTGGTAAGCAAGCTACTTACCACACAGCCACTCCTGCACCATATATCATGCTGATATATATATATATATATATATATATATATATATATATATATATATATAATATATATTATTTATTTATACAGATGAGGATAAAAGGAACAAAGGTCCTTCCCATGCCATAGGCACATAATACCAGTTTCCTGAATTCCATGGCATATATGTTCTCCCCTGGGTAGGAAGCCAGTTTATTGCAGAATTACTCATTTTTGTTAACTGAGTGGACTGGATCAAACATGAAATGAAGTGTTTTGTTAAAGGACACAATATATCAACCCGTCCAGGAATCAAAACCTTATGATTACGATCGTATCTGCAGCATGTTAATCACTGATTCACATACCTTCACATATGTGCAATTACACACATGCATACATGTGTGTGTATGTATATATATATATATATATATATATATATGCATATATATATACCGGAGTAAGCACATAAATGTGCAACAAGGTGGAAAAAAGAGTTCTCAAATACCAGAGGTAGAGTAATATGCTTTATTTAAAAGCAGCAGAAATATAACAAAATCTGTTACTCGGAGTTTCACGTTCCTGTTCATCAGACAGTTTTAGCAATGTAACCACACATTGTTGGTAATTTCCTTGCCTTGACATTGTGTGATAATTGTAAACAAGTGTCACCCTCATACAAGCTGTGTCCTTCATTTCCAATCTTCTAAGGAAACATGTCTGTTCTTGGGGAAATATTACCTTACTTGGAAACAGATACAGGTCAGTGACAGAAAGGGCATCTGGTCATAGAAAATCTGCCTCATAAATTCTGTCTATCCCATGTAACATGGGAAATGACATTAAAATGATGATTATGAGGATAATAATGTGTGTGTGTGTGTGTGTGTGTGTGTGTGTGTGTGTGTGTGTATGTGTGTGTGTGTGTGTGTGTATGTGTACATTAGTACATTAAGGGCTGTTACATGCTGGAAAGGGACACTAAAGTCAAACTACTTTATCAAATATGCACATGCGTTGAAGTCAAGGGAATTAACAAAGAAAAAAATTCT
>NC_142937.1:74384233-74389233 GCF_046866305.1 Octopus bimaculoides | reverse complement strand
AGGGCTTCAAGGTTATAGCCTAGACCATAGTTATGGAACAATTGCAGATTTGTATTCGGCTTGCGATGTTTCCCTTGCCTTAATGTTTGTTGTCCTCTTTAACAATTATATATATACACACACATACATGCATACACACGTACATATATATATATATAAGAAATAATTGAGATTCAGTTGAATTAGATACTTAAGTTGAAGCATCAAGTCAATCCGGTATTATCTACACAACTCTAAGTAAGGTGAATAAAATCAAAATAAGCACCAGGATCTCTCTCTCTCTCTCTCTCTCTCTCTCTCTCTCTCTCTCTCTCTCTCTCTCTCTCTGTATATATATATATATATATATATATATATGTATGTGTGTATATATGTATACGTATGTATATATATATATATATATATATATATATATGTATGTACCTTCGTTTTGGGATCACCACTACTTTATTATCTCCCCCTCTTCCTAGCTCTCTTGTGTGACCCTCTCTGTCCAGCATTCGCAGTGAAAGATCGCTAGCCACTACACATTCTTTATTTTCTCTCCTTGTTTTTTTTTTCTGTGTTCGTTTCTGTGGAAGAGCATAGGCTCGAAACATTAAAGACTTTTTCACTAATACATCTGTTTGTTGTCGACACCACCAGTCTTCGTCTTCATCTTTTGTTTTGTTTTGTTTTTTTTGTGTAAATTCTCCTTATATATGTATTTAGATATATATGTATATATATATTTGTATATATCTTTATGTGTGTGTCTGTCTATGTCTTTGTCTTTGTCCCCACCACCTCTTGATAACTAGTGTTGGTTTGTTTTTGACTCCATAACTTAGAAGAGTAGCAAAAGAGATCAACACAGTAAGTATCAAGCTTAAAAAAACAAGGTAAGTACTAGTATCGATTTTTGTTTTTACTAAAACCCTTCAGGGTGATGCTCCAGCATGGCCACCACAGTCCAATAACTGAAACAAGTAAAAAATAAAAGAAACACAATTTTAACTCAAAGAAACCAAAGGTATATTTTTATATGCGATAGCTAGACTTCTTTCTTTAATAAAAAAAAATTTCCTTTGTCTTGCTGTACCAGAATTCAAATAATTTCGATATTTTACCTGCTGATATTCAAACTATTCTTTTCTGGTTTTTTTTTGGTTTTTTTCTCTAGGAAAATTAGCCTTCTAGTTTTTCTAGTTGGATCTGCATAAGCAGGTTCTTCAATATAATGTAGAACATATAAAAGTATTTTTATATTAGTCACGCATCCTATGTTTCTCAGTATGGGTGCTGTTGAAACAACTTCTATGAATACTGAATTAGCATGTGTTTGGTAACTTGTATTCTAAGCCAACCCCTTAGAGAGATGTTGAATTGTTCTGATCGACCTACTTTAAAATAATGCCAAATCACTGACTAAACTCATGAATATTCCTTAAGCTGTCTTAGTGGATAACTTTCTTAGTCTTTTACTAAACACAGATATGCCCTGGACCAGTAAATTATTCTGTCACCTTTCTTGCAAGCATTCCCTTCAGCTCTCAAGTCACTTGCAGAGCTATATTTGGCTTCTTGAGCCAAAACATCTTCTGAAGTAAACTTTCAAGAATTCTTGAAACATCCCAAGATGCACAGTAGAGTGAAACCTTTGTGAATAGTTATTTGAATTGTTGCTACATATTTATGACTGAATTCTTAATAGACAAGAACATTTTCATTAAATAAAAGTTTAAAATATGTAAAGTTGATGTATTCTTTTATTTTTTTATTCTTTTTCTTGTTTCAGTCATTTGACTGCAGCCATGCTGGAGTACCATCTTTAGTCGAACAAATCAACCCCAGGATTTATTCTTTGTAAGCCTAGTACTTATTCTATCAGTGTCTTTTGCCAAACTGCTAAGTTACAAGGATGTAAACACACCAAAATCAGTCATCGAGCGATTGTGAGGGACAAACACAGGCACACAAATACATATATATATATGCATATATATTCAATGGCCTTCTTTCAGTTTTCATCTATCAAGTCCATTTACAAGGCTTTGGTCAGCCCAAGGCTATAGTAGAAGACACTTGCCCAAGGTGCCAAACAGTGGGGCTGAACCTGGAACCATATGGTTGGGAAGCAAGCTTCTTACCACACAGCTGTTGATATTTTAATAAAACTGAAGTTACTCTTTCAGTTTTATTGTTTTAGGTGAATGGAACTTCCAAAATGATAAAAAAAAAATGAGCTTGAAATTGGCTGAGCTGCTACTGTATTGGGTTATCATTAGAACACTTGGTGGTTCATATCTTATAACCCTCAATGCATTTTGTTCTTAGAAAAAAGCCGTAATCCTTTTAATGCTAACGTGTCTGAGACTGCTTTTGGTTATCAATCAGGACCAAGCTGGCTGAGAGGAGGTTGACAACAATAGCAACAACAACAGAAAGAAACTGAAATATTTTCATAATCTAAAATTACAAAACAGACACAGAAGCTTGGCGTAGTCTCTTGCTTGTCTGGCTCTTGTCAAACCGTCCAACTTATGCCAGTATGGAAGGAAGGTGGTTGTGAAACAATGATGATGATGATGGTGTTGAAATGAGAGAACGAGTAGTTTTTTTTTTTTATGTCAAGACCAAAAATATGAAAAGCTTTCTGAAGATCAATCTTAAAATTTCAATTTGATTTAGAATTCAGTTAAAAAAGAATGGAATTTTAAATTCGTATCAGTAAAGGATTTAGTTATCAATTTAAGTATGTATTTTAATATTGGTTTTCTATACTTCTAGATCCTTCATTTCAGTTTCTGAAAACATCTCAGATTTAAAATTTTAAACTTAAAACAAACTTTAATAAAAAAAAATTTGGCAAAAGATTTCAAGTTAAAATTATCATCCAGGAAATTCTCAAAACTTCCACCCGACAAGAAATTAATAAACCAATTCTATATTATATACTTTCATGGTTAAATTCTGTTATTTAATATTGAACATTCAATATCAATAGGCTTTATTGGCAAGCAAAAAGTTTAAGATTATGAAACTTTCTATATAAATCTACTGTTTTCTTTCCTAACACTTTTCTGTGGCTCCGCTTTGAATGAACTGATGTTATTATTTGACATTAGGCCCCCGCATTGATAAACTGTTGACATTTTCATGCTATACATCCTTTGTGAAACAATCTGATGACATTATTGCTGTCAATATAGATGTGAAAATGTCACAGTTAGAGTGAGTTAAGTGGTACCTTCTTAAGTCAATTGAAGTATGAAGTTTACTTTTACTATAGTTCAGCATTAACCAGTATTCTTCCAACAATTTCACTGAAGAGAGCAAAACCTTTAAACTCAACAATCCCAACTCTTTCTGATTTCTTCAGGGCAAGCTGTGGATAATTCATAGTATTTGTGTTGCTTATTGAGTGTTCTGTGTAGAGTATTCAATAAAAGTTTGTTGTTTCTGTTTTGTGCTTTTTATTTCATTTATTTTTCTTGTAGTTTAAATTCTATTTTTTCTTACTTTGGTTAAACATGCATTTAATAATAAATTAAGATGAATATCAGAAATTGATTATCGGTTCAATAATTTGAAATTGATTTTCATTTTTAATGAATAAATCCAAGTTTCAATGTAAGATTTTATAATGTTTTGTAAGTTTTTGCTTTAATTGCTTTATTGTTGGGATGGTTTGAAGTAGAGAAGCAGTACCTGAAGTTTTATAAGACACATCTAGATGGCTATGCATGAAGTTCTTGAGCAATTTTATTTATTCACATATCTGTTTAATAATCTTCATATTTCTACTTCCAAAACACTAAGTTCTTTGAATTCTCTTATACAACAAGCTTAGCAAAATTTTCAGTCATTTTGTATATGCATAAACATATGTCTACATATACATATATATACATACATATATATAAGATACCGATAAGGAAATAATTTTATTCTCAAACGCAGGATAATGCTAATAATATAGCATGAACAGGATAACATATTCATATTTTGCAAAAAGATCTATCGGCTGCCAGCCATGAAACTCGAACTCACATCCCTGTGATTACGTGTCAAGTGCTTTACCATTAAGCTAAACTGCCCCAGCAACAAATTCTTCAGCAAATTTAGGATATATAAATCTAGCTTTATAAGATGGTATCGTACATTAAATTCAACTTTACATTGAAATATATATATATATATATATATATGTATGTATGTATGCATGTATGTATGTATGTATGTATGTTTATATATATATATGTATATATATATATATGTATATATATATATATGTATATATATATGTGTGTGTGTGTGTGTGTGTGTGTGTGTGTGTGTGTGTGTGTGTATCATCATCACCATTATCAATATTTAACATCCGTTTTCCATACTGGCATGGGATGGATGGCTTGAAAAGAAGTTGCAAGTTGAGGGCCAAACCAGATTCCATAATCTGTTTTGGTTTGGTTTTTCTACCACTGGATGCCCTCCCTTCCTAGTGCAAACCACTTTACAGAGTGTACTGGATGTTTTTTACATGGCACTTATGATTTAGGTTCTCAATTTGATTGTGGTCGGCACATCTTCTTGACTACAGCAATGCACCACATATTTCTGTTTGTTTGTCTGTCTGTCTGTCTCACTCTTCACATATATGCATATATATATATATATAATATATATAGATAGAGAAAGACAGACGGAGACAGACAAATAAGCAGACAGTCTGGTAGACAAGCAGGCAGGTGGACAGACTGACAGACAGATAGATATCAAGATAAGGAAACACAAACATTTCCCACCCCTACTACATACACATCTCTCTCTCTCTCTCTCTCTCTCTCTCTCTCTCTCTTCCTCTTTATCTATCTATCTACCTTTGGTCTTATGCACTCATAGGTTTAAAACATTTTCAATTATTTATCATATCATCATCGTTTTAAAGTCTACTTTTCCATGGTTGTATAGATCAGCTGTGACTCATTGAGGTAACATTTTGCCAACCCGCCTCTGATTCC
>NC_142937.1:74374233-74379233 GCF_046866305.1 Octopus bimaculoides | reverse complement strand
AAGCAGACAATAAATAATTACACTTATGTGCATGCGTTAAGTGATGGTCGTTATGAAAAAAAAATTTAATTCAATAAAGAAAGATACTTTTCACTATCAACACACCACCACCACCACCACCACCTCCATCATCACTACTAGTTTTCCATAACAAAGCTCATTTCATATCTGTTCAGTTCGGTTGTTAATGTATCTCTACTATGACAATATAATGCTCTCTGCCTCTCTCTCTCTCTCTCTCTCTCTCTCTCTCTCTCTCTCTCTCTCTCTCTCTCTCTCTCTCTCTCTCTCTCTCTTGCAATATATCTACCGCCTCAGCCCATCTATCTCTTTCTACTTTTCTTTAACCTCAACACCAGAACATCACCCTCTGCTAGATATTGTATCCTAAACATATCTCTCTCTCTTTACCTTTCCCTTTAGCTAGCATTTTAACCACCTAATAGCTATTCCTTCCCCACCCTACTGCACGTTGTTCTTCCTCTTTTTCTCTCACCCTCTTTCTTTCTCCCTCTTTTCTTTCACTGTCTTTTTCTCTCACTCTTCACATTTCCCTTCAGCTAACTACGTGATGCATTTGGCCTTAGTGTTTTAAGATTATACACCTTACTCTACTTTTTGCTTTCTTCTTTCTTCTCTACTCTTTCACTCCTCCCTCCCTCCCTCTCTTTCTCAGTCTTTTTCCACTTCTCACTGATACCATCTTGACCTCTCTAACTAACTAAAATATAACAGATGAACAAAGAAGCAGAATTTTATATATAAATATTTATGTCAGGTCACTTGCTAGGTCTCTTGCGAGTGCTACAGGTAACATGGATTCCAGTACAACCTGTTGCTTGGTTGGTCACTCAGTGATTAAACTGGCAGCCCCAGCAGATTAGCCTAATGAGGAAGTTTGCTAGAACTCAACAGGACTAAAAGCATGACCTGTGAACAGGACAGAGGAACCCAGTTTAGTTTCAACAATTATGTAGCAATAACAGAAGCCCTTGTAAAATTTTGGATAGGTATTTGGCGTTTTGGGAGACCACTGGGAGTGAAACACAGAGGAGGTCACTCTGATATAAAACTGGACATGCAGAAAATAGCATTGGACATTTTGGGAATCTTTTTTTACACTAAACATCACGGCACTCCCACTTTCCTGAGCCTGCAACCTATACTAGCCCTGGGTATCCTACCTCAGCTTGTCTCTGAATTATACCAATAGGGTGGAGTAGGTCTGAGAGGTGCTGTGCAAACCTTGTTGGACCTATAGTTTTGTACAGGCATTGATGATATTTTGGGGTAACTTCTAATCATGTGTAGTGTCTTCTACAGAAATATGACATAATCTGGATTTTTGGTTGCACCTTGGAGCTCCAAACGCTTCACTGTCTGTTTTGTTTCATAGCAATCTCCTGTTCTGATATTGCAAAGGCACAGCCTTCGAAGTGTGATGTGATGTGGCAATCATGAGTCCAAGAGAAGCTTTACTTCATGTCAATGTTACTGTCTTCTTTGAGTCTTCAGGAAACATACCCACGAATAGTCCTTTTTGGTATGCTGAACATTTCACAATGAGGTCTTCCTTGAAGTATGTTTACACTGGCTGAGACACATTCACCACATAAAATATGGCCATTTCCCAAAGGACATTTTCTTTGAGGAGCTAGCATCTGGAAGAAGAACCACCAGCTGACCTCGGCTACAATACAGAGATGTTTTAAAAAGATATTTGAAGGCCCTTGTCATCAACACAGAGTCCTAGGAGAGCCTCACAGCTGGCTGGCCAACATGGAGGACCACCCTGAACGAACACCTCAAATCAAGGAAAAAGAGGTCAATGAGCACAGCAGCAGACAAGTGACCCCGTTAAGAGGTGTGCAATAACTCCAACAGACCTAAGACTGTATATACAAATGTGTTCTTTGTGACAGAGACTGTCACTCATGTATAGGTTTGTTTAGCTACTGGAAATGCTGCTCCAGTGGATCTGAAAGCAACATGGTCACCTGTAAATCAAAGGAGTCCCTAAATAAAAGTCCAGCTGTTTTGGGACTGTATGGGAGGTCATCAAGAAAAGAGTGCTTCCTGAGGAGTGCATGTATGAATGTTTTCTCTTTGCTTATCATCTGAAGATTGCTTAGTTTTAACCAGGTATGAAATTTGAAGTATTGTCTTTATTGGACTATATTATTTTATGTATGTACATTATTCTACATTTGTACTGAATACTCTTTTTCATGACTGATTACATATATATATATGTATATGTATGTATGTATATATGTATATGTATGTATGTATGTATGTATGTATGTATGTATGTATGCATTATGTACGTATTATGTATGTATGCTGTGTGTGTGTGTTATATATATAATCAATTATATATATGAATGAACTTGTTGAATATGTATAATGTCTTATCAGTGTAAATTAATTTAATTGGACATTTCTATAGTTCATTAAAATTTGATTTCTTATTAATTAGATGTTTATTTGTGACTTTATTGATTTATCTAAAATGGATTTATTGAGCAATGCTAATGTCTGATTAGTATTGTTTATTGAGAGTAAGTTTTATTGTGCAAATAAAAGCAGATTTTTAGTTAGGATCTTTCATTTTTTAGGTTAATTTTGATATTCTTTTAGTAATTTTTACCACAATATTTCTACGAATTTGTTGTTTAGTCCCAGGCCGGCCTTGATTGAGAAGATCAGAGTTCAAATCATGACCATCCATCTATTTTTGGGGGTTTTTCGTTTTTTTTTCTTTCTTTATTTTTTTTTTTTAAGATGGTAGGACATGCTTTTAAGGGAAATCAGGCTACAGCTTCTTGCTAGTTGAGCAAGATTCTAGTATATCATAGGGGTTATCTTTACTCTTTTACTTTTTTATTTGTTTCAGTCAATTGACTGTGGCCATGCTGGAGCACCACCTTAAAAGATTTTAGTAAAAAAAAATCAACTCCAGGACTTACTCTTTGTGAGCCTAGTACTTGTTCTATTGGTCTCTTTTACTGAACCACTAAGTTACAGAGACATAAACACCAGCATCGGTTGTCAAGTGATGGCAGGAGGACAAACACAGACACACACACGCATATATATATATATAAATACATATATATATGACAGGTTTCTTCCAGTTTCTGTCTACCAAATCTACTCATGTTTTTGGTGGGCCCAAGGTTATAATAGAAGATACTTACACAATAGGACTGAACCTGGAGCCAGGTAGTTAGGAAGTAAGCTTCTTACCCCACAGCCATGCCGGTGCTTATAAGCTTTTTACCAAACAGCTTTGCCTGGACCTGTTGGTTTAAATTGTAGTATTTCATAGTATCTCACCATCTTTCATTTTCACAGTCAGACTTCTGAAAAAAAGAGTTGTAGATATGAATCCAGTGCAGTTGGCAACTTTCACTTTTACAAGTAAATTAATATACATTATATCAGTAAAACTCAAATTTACAACAGAAGCTGAATAGTCTTGTGAATAAATTTGGTAGACATGAAACGAAAGCTTATTGCATTATGTACATAGACATGTGTGAAGAAACCTTTTGCACATGTGTGTGGGTTTATATGGTTCATTGAGTGTATGCATGTGTATGTGTAAATAAACAAAGGTTTTGTGCAATGAATCTTATTGGCTACTGTTCTCATAATGGCCATAGCTGGAACATATATATAGCAAATTCTTTTATTCTTTTACTTGTCTCAGTCACATGACTGCAGCCATGCTGGAGCATCACATTGAAGGGATTTTTAGTCAAAGAAATCAACCCCAGGACTTATTTTTTATAACCCTAGTACTCATTCTACTGGTTTCTTTTGCTGAACCATTAAGTTATGGGGACATAAACACACCGGCACCAGTCGTCAAGTGATGGTTGGTAGGGAGGGGACACACAGACACAAAAACACATTCACATAAATACATACATATATATGATGGTCTTCTTTCAATTTCTGTCTACAAAATCTACTCACAAGGCTTCAGTCAACTCGAGGCTATAGTAGAAGACACTTACCCAAGGTACCACATAGTGAGACTGAACCTGGAACCATGTGGTAAGGAAACAAGCTTCTTACCACACAGCCATGCCTGTATAAATATAGTCTTTATTCTTTTACTGGATTCATGCTAGAACACTGCCTTTAGCAGTTTAGTTATAGTCTGCTGTGCCAGCATGTAATTTTTTTGTCCATGAATTTAAAGGTTTTTTTTCTAATGTTTGTTGTGTTTTGATGCTCAAGTCTAGTTTGCTTTGGATCCTGTTACTCTAATTTTAAAATGTTACCTTCATTATGAAGTCTACTTTGAATGTTTCAATGTCTTAAAGTTGTAGTGGTGATTCTTTTATGTGGGCAGTATTGTTGTTGTTTCTTGAATAAGTCAGCTTTCCTTCATAAACGTTTTGGATTAAGTATTTCAAGTGCTACATTTTTGTTAGTATAGGAATAATTTTTGCTGAATATCCATAGATAATGTTCTTGTTTCAGTTCAATTCTCAATATGTAAATAGAACTCAACCTTGAGGGATTTGCTCATACACTGAAATATTAGAGCTTGTCAACAAAAGTGGTAGAAAATCAATCTACATTGCAAGAGGGCAGACATACAAAAGCTTGACTGGAGCAACAAGCAGAACATTTACACAACACACATATTTCCAAGGTATTTACAGAAGAAATGCAACATCTCTATCTAAATATATTTGGGACTTAATGGAAAATAAATATCGATATAAAAGAAATTAAGCATTAATACACAGCGTAAACATTTACACAAATGGTTTTGAAACATGTCCTCTGTGCACCACAGAAAATGATGTAATATAGTCACAATAAATATGCTTACTCAACAAAAGAAATGAGGTAGCTTTTATGTTATAGGATCAGAATAAATTCTGATCTAAATTTGTATCCAAACTGAAAACAGAGTAAACATTCAATGAGACAATAGCAGCAGGGGCAAAATGATATCAACACTAACATAAAACACA
>NC_142937.1:74366733-74369233 GCF_046866305.1 Octopus bimaculoides | reverse complement strand
AGCTATCTTCATCCATTCTTGCCACGTGACCATACCAGCGCAATCGTCTCTCTTGCACACCACAACGGATGCTTCTTAGGTTCAACTTTTCTCTCAAGGTACTTACACTCTGTCGAGTATGCACACTGACATTACACATCCATCAGAGCATACTGGCTTCATTCCTGTCGAGCTTACGCACGTCCTCAGCAGTTACGGCCCATGTTTCACTGCCATGTAGCATGGCTGTTCGTACACATGCATCATACAGTCTGCCTTTTACTCTAAGATATATATATATATATATATATATATATATATATATATATATATATATATATATATACTGATACAAAAAGACAACAAAAGAAAGAAAGAGACCTCGATATTATGTAAATAGAGGAATTTATCTGTAAAAATGTGACATATATATATATATATATATATATATATATATATATATATATAAACGCCAAGAAAAAAACTTAAAGAAACACCTAACAAGAGCGAAATTCTCAGCAGAGAATAAAACCGAATTCTACATAAAAGAGTGTGGAGATGGTAGATGTGGAACCTGCAGCAACCCCATCTACAAATATATAGAGGGGAACAAACAGATAAAATTTGAGAGTGGTCACACATTCAAAGTAAATGCAGACATGACCTGCAAGACGCAGAATGTAATATGCTGCATAACCTGCCCCACATGCAAGGAGAATTATATAGGTGAAACTGGAAATTCCTTATGTCAACGAGCCAGAATTCACCGACAACATGTCCGACAGGAGGAACTACGGAAAATTCCACTGAGTGAATACCTAGGAACATGTGGGGAAGGAAAATTTAAGATCTTTCCCTTCTATAAATGCTCAAGAAACGATACCTCCTTCAGGAAAAATATGGAGAAATACTTCATAGCAAAATTCTCACCAAAACTGAATGGCCGAAACATGAAGATCACAACCCATCTAGGATCTTCAACTTTGGAACAACAGAGCCTAAAAAAACGGCAAGAAACCCAGATAGTGGGACATTTTTGTACCAACAAGAATTGAACCCAGTTACCTAGGTTCTCATATTTCTCTCCTAACTTTTTTTTAACTAACCAGCTGTATAGATATAATCACAATTCCTTCCTTCCCTTTTACACTCCTTTCGGACACACACACGCACGCACACATACACACACACACACACGCACTATCTCTACCACTGGACAATGATACCAAAGAATACCATCTGGTTTTGCCTTTTTTTTAAGGCCAAGAATGAACTTGTCACTGCAGGAACTGACCAACTGTAAACTGTAAACAGAATCTTCCTCTTCCCTCCTCTTCCCTCCTCTTCCACTGACACACCTTTCAAATACACAGGCACACACACACACACGCACACAGACACACACGCACACATACACACACACAGACACACACACACACAAAAACGTACCCACACTCTCCTACTAGACAATGACACCACAGATTCTTTTTGAAAAACAACTTCTTCAAAACAATCACACCTGCTTTTGCCATTTCTTTAAAAGGCTATAAATAAACTTATCATTGAAAAGAACTAACCAGCTATGAACCCAATTTTCTTCTTTTCTCTTTCCCATCGACACACACTCACACGCATACACACAGACACACACACCAACACAAAAAAACACACACACTCTCTCTCTCACTTTTCCATCCATTCCTCACCCTCTCTTACTATCCTATATATCTCTCTCTCCACCCCTACACACTCAATAAAGCTATATAAAGAAGCCCCTCCACAAGGTGGGCTCAAAGCAATTTGAAAATCCTACACGATTAGGTGAAAAGCACTTTATTTAATTTATAAAACATGTGACATTAATAAAAATCTGTAAATGTACAAACATCCAGATTTCTGAGTACCTTAATTTTTTTCTATATAATTTCTGTACATCACCTCCAAACCTTCCAATATATATACATATATATCATCGTTTCATCGACTGACGAGGAAAACTCAGCTGTGAATATTCCATGTAATGTGTCTATGTCTACATTTAGTTTTCATCTAGTTTCCCATTTGCTGTTTTTTGTCTTTTTCTCTGTGTTGTGTTCTGTCTATTCAACCTTTGATATATGTATATATATATATATGTATATATATATATATATATATATATATATATATATATATATATATATATATATATAAACATATATATATATATATAAACGGTGGTGCATCAGCATGACCGCAGCTCTAAGCTGAAACTTTAAAAAAAAATATATATATATATAGTGGGGAAGAGTGAGAATGAGTGCTCCACACCACATTTGGTGAATAAATAAATAATGTGTGTGTGTGTGTGTGTGTGTGTGTGTGTGTGTGTGTGTGTGTAAGTGTGTGTCTGTGTGTATGCATATGTCTATGCATATATTGCATTACATTATCTAATGATCTTGCTTCTATTCTGAACCACTAGGTAAAACTGAGACAATGTGAAGTGTTCTTTCTGTCCAGAAATGCAGCAAAATGCCTA
>NC_142937.1:74346733-74361733 GCF_046866305.1 Octopus bimaculoides | reverse complement strand
GATGATGATGATGATGATGATGATGATGATGATGATGATGATGATGATGATGGTGATGATGATGATGATGATGGTGATGATGACGACAACGATGACGATATCGATGATGATGATGGTCATGATGATACACACATCCTCTATTTTACAGATTTAAAGGCTGATGAACAAAACAAGACAATTTCTTTCACAACCTTGCTCCCTTGTCAGTGGCCAGTCAAAATTTACTCTAAATTAAAATGAGAAAAAGAACATACCTACCTACATATATACATACTTTAGCTTGCGCACCTATGTATATTTGTATATTATATCAGATTGTTTGCAAGTGCTACTAATAACATGTAACTCCATACAATGTGTTGTACGTTCAGAGTGTCAATGGTTAAAAAGGCAACCCCCACCCACCATCGTGCTTGCTTGGTGTGGGGAGTGATTTGAGGTACCTTGAAGCATAAAATGCAAGACCTGTCAAATGGGGAATAAACTTAGACGAGTCGGTAACCAATCCAATAATGTGTACATAAGCCTTTTAGGTGTGCTTGTGTAATTAGTAGCAGGTTTATATTCTATTCAAATGAGGCAGAGAAGAAACAAGTAGCATTCATTTTCACAGTTTGAAGGTTAGCAGTGGTGATTGAATGGGGCCGGGTTGGGGCAACTGGTACAGATAATAAAATCCCATTGTGCAGACTTGGCAACTATGATACAGGGTAAATACTTGAAATAATATTTTATTGCCTATACTACATACCAAGTTAAATCAGGGGTTTTCAAAATTTTTGACTTGCGGACCCCTTTATATTTCAGGCTTTACCCCCTTATAAATGCTTATGAAATTTATACATAAATATTTGCTTAAAATAACATATATTTTTACATTTGTTTATTTAACAGTATTTTACAAATAGGTTTATTGTCAATTAAAAGATTTCGGTTAAAAACCATATATAAAATGAAATTGCCCATAAAAAGTATTTGCTGTTCACAGACACCCTGTGGTCCGCGGACCACAGTTTGAAGGCCACTGAGTTAGATGATACTACCGATGCTGGGGATCTCAGCTATTTTGATAATCACTTGCATTCTCATACAAGCTCATTTGTTTTGACTTGATCATGCAACTGAGCATTTTATGTAAGACAAAGAGTATGAGTCTGATGAGAACACAGATCATCCTCACCAGAGAAAGAAACCTTGAACTAGTCAAGAATCTGTGTAGACCAGGGGGGGTCACCAAACAGTTTTCACGGCAGGCCAGGTAACTGAAAGAATGATAAGCGCCAGCTGTATAACCATTTTGTTCAATACAATACAGTGAATACATAAAAAATAAAAGCAACCAACATATTTATTTACCAAAAAGTTATCAAAGATGGCGACATTAACAATAAGATAGTTATACCACATCCAGTGAACACATATCTGATCTCACGAACCAGGCAGCAGAAGAGGTTAGTGAGATTTGTGAAACTGGTGTTTAGCTTTTAAGTTATCATCAATATTTGTTTTGAAATTGCTACATCCAACCAAGAGAATTGCTTTCCAATATTCATAGGTCAACCCTCATTCGATGTGCTGACTTCACATACTTCAGTTTTGAAAACGTTTGCTCACAGACGTAAATCGTTCCAAACACAGATACCATACCAGAAACAAATGAACACTCATTGCAGGTAATTACACAAAAGGTACAGTGCAGAGGAGGGCCGGATGAACTGACCTCACATGCCATAGTTTGGTGAACCCCTGGTCTAGACCATTATCAAAATGTTACTGTGTTCTGTCATATTTTTGCATTTATTGATTCGTGAGTACATAGATGAAGTATCAGTTCCTTCTGTATGAGTGTTTAAAAGATTTTATCAATGAGAATGATGCAGAGTAGATGTATGCACATGCACACACATACAATATATATATATATATATATATATATATATATATATATTTATTACAGAGATGCATAAATGTATGCATATATCTGTGCAAGCATATTTGTATACACATACATGGCTATTATATATATATATATAATATCTGGAGTTGGTGTGTTTATGTCCCTGTAACTTAGCGGTTTGGTAAAAGAAGCTGATAGGATAAGTATAAGGTTTTAAAATGTTCTGCGGTCAATTTGTTTGACTAAAACCCTTCAAGGTGATGCTCCAGCATGGCTGCAGTCAAATGACTGAAACAAATAAAAGAATAAAAGAATATATATATATATATATATATATATATATATATATATATATATATATATATATATATATATATATATATGTATATATATATATATATATATATATATATATATATACATATACACATAGATATGAATTTATGTGTGTGAGTATATATATACATACATATATATATATATATATATATATATATATATATATATATATATATCCACACATACATGTGTTTATGTATGTATATATATGTATGTCTTTCTATATACATATATATGTGTGTGTGGAGCATATATGCCTTTATGCATGCATAATTGTACCAACCTATATGTAGATTGAATAGCCAGATGTATGTATATACATTTATGTGTATTTATGTGTGTATATATATGAGTGCATATATGTGCATGTTCGTGTGTGTATGTATGCATGCATACATACACACATATATATACATGTAAATATGTGGTATATGCATATATGTGTGTGTATATATATATATATATATATATGTTCATAAATATGTAAATGGATACATACATATATATATATATATATATATATATATATACATACATAAATATATATGTATTATTTCAGACTGGAGCCTGGTGTTGCCATCCGGTTTCACCAGTCCTCAGTCAAATCGTCCAACCCATGCTAGCATGGAAAGCGGACGTTAAACGATGATGATGATGATGATGATGATGATGATATACATATATTTATATATATATATATACTCATATGTGTATATATATATATGTATGTATGTGTGTATATATATATATATATATATATATATATATATATATATATGTATGTGTGTATATATATATATATATATATATATTCATACATACATACATGTCTGTGTGTGTATGTACGTGTGCATGTTTATATGTGTATGTGTGTATGTGCACGTATGTATGCATCTATAAGTGTTTTTATATAAATATGCGCGTATCCTGCATGTCTGTGTATGTTTATGTATGGTGCACATGCGTTTGTGTATGAGAGAAAATAAGCAATGAATACAAACGCACAGAGAGAAAGAGAGAGAGAGAGAGGAAGAAAGGGAGAGAGGAAGAAAGAGAAAGGAAGAGAGAGAAAGGAAGAAAGAGAAAGGAAGAGAGAGGGGAAGAGAGAGAAAGGAGGAGAGAGAGAGAGGAAAAGAGAGAAAAGAAGAGAAGGAGGGAGCCACCAACTTCCCAATAAAGATGTTTAGCTAATAAAAGCTGTTATTCAGCATCCCTACTTGAAATCATCACAGGAACTCTCACATATTCCGGAAATGTATTATGTCAGCTAATTTTTTTTGTTTTCTCCTTTTCGATTTTTCTATCTTTATCTGTTTTACCAATATCCAACAGAGTGTGCATGTCCATAGGTGATATGCAGCTATATGCATCACTAACACAAAAAAAAATTATAACCAAAGCAAAGCTGCAAATATGTCAGTGCAGGTTTTATATATTTTTTTTCTTTTTTCTATTTTTATTTTTAGTTCTTTTTTAATATCTTTATATATACCTTTTTTCTTTAGTTTTGGATGATTTGATGAACATTTGTATTTTGACAGCAAGAAGCTGCGCATTTTGACGTCTGAATATCAGCAATTGCTTTTGCTAGTTTTTGTATATGCTTTTATTTAGTTTTTTTTTGTTGTTGTTGTTGTTTGTTTTTTTTTTTAACTATTTGAGCATCCCATAGCAAATGCTTTGTTTTTGTTTTTTATCATTGCGTGTTTTTACTGTTCACTCAGGAAGAGAAGACCCATGCTGCTGGAGGTGGAGGCAGAGGTGGGAGTTATGGGTCCAAATCTGGTAGGAAACAGTCTGAATGAAGCTTGGAACAGAGTGAAATTCACTAAAGACTGATAAGGAATGAGGTGATGGTGTTAAACTGGATAGCTGACTAACCATTTAGTATTTAATCCATTCATATCCAACCCAAATATTCTAGCTCTTTTATGTTAAAACTGGCCAGATTCAGCTTCTCACACCGACTCTACAATGTCATTCTAAAAATAAGCAATTGCATCATTGAAACCTCAAAGCTATGAGATAATACGTGGTTAATTCAATGCAATGTGAATAAATAAACATTACATTCAACAGAATAATCTGAATGCTGAAAGGTAAATTCTCTTAAGTTCTTACTCTTTTACTTGTTTCAGTCATTTGACTGTGGCCGTGCTGGAGCACCGCCTTTAGTCGAGCAAATCGACCCCAGGACTTATTCTTTGTAAGCCTAGTACTTATTCTATCGGTCTCTTTTGCCGAACCACTAAGTTGCAGGGACATAAACACACCAGCATCAGTTGTCAGGCGATGTTGGGGGGACAAACACAGACACACACATCATATATATATATACATATATACGATGGGCTTTTTTCAGTTTCCGTCTACCAAATCCACTCACAAGGCTTTGGTTGGCCCGAGGCTATAGTAGAAGACACTTGCCCAAGGTGCTACGCAGTGAGACTGAACCTGGAACAATGTGGTTAGTAAGCAAGCTACTTACCACACAGCCACTCATATGCCTGTTGTTGTTGATGTTATATAGCTTGGTCAGTTCTGATCAAACTCATCTTTTCTTTTTATTTTAAATGGTTCAAGTAGGAGGTAAGTGTAATATAGCTATGTCCATGCCTTTTGACATCCTTCAAGACAAGTGAGATTGATGTTTTATAACCTACAATCAAAGTGCTCCAGATATGACCCCCACTTCAGCCATCCATCCTTCATTATTTTTAGATAACATAACCAGAGTTTCATTATCCAAAGTGCTTTGAAAGAAATTTGGCAGCCATTTCTAGTATTCAGAGGACCACATAGATACTCTGAAGTTGGCTCATTCAATATCATTTAGGATGCAAGGTCACCATTGAAAATTTCATCATTATATACAGTCTGCCAAAATAAGTGAACACACAGCAGGAATGGAAAAATTTGTATTAATATTTAACTTGTAATATATTTTTAGAACACTGACAATATTACAGGGTAGATGCTCATTCCTATCCTCATTCTAAACTCATCAACAGAAGCGTAGCTAGGGTGGGGCAAGCAGGGCACATGCCCTGGGTGCCACTTTGAGGGGGGTACAATTTTAGTCAAGATCATTTTCGAATTAAGCCATTAAAAAAAAATATTGTTGGTAGGGGAACAATTCTGATACTAGCTCTGGGCATCATTTACCCTAGTTATGCCCCTGCCTATCAACAAACAATTTGTTTTCTTTTTTCAAATTGCTGCAATCTTGATGCATTTTATGATACTGCACCAGGTATCTATGCCTGACCCCACTGTCCCCCATTCTTTCTGCCAATTAGCTTTGATAGATTCTCAATTTCTTGTTGTGTGTCTCCACCAATAATATCAATGTAGTCAAATGGTCTTCATCCTCTATTAGTGTGTGGCAGCCTCTAAAAAAGAAATATAATACCTGATATGGGATTTTGTTCAGCATGATAGCAGTGGTCAGCAAATGCTAACTTGCATTGAGCACCAATAGAGGAAATGGGTGGGATATGTCCATAAATCTCTTGTTTGATCTTGTTTTGTTGATGTGAGTTGTTTTGAGCCCTCATTAGAAGCCTAGTACATGTAACATCATCACAGCAACCTTGAAGTTCCTATTCAAATTCCAGCTTTCAGTTCCATAGACAACAATGCTTACTACATTTGAAATACTTGCTCACCAAATGTTCTGAAATGTATTACAAAAACTCTAGACTTATCCCTTGCAAAACAGATTTTTCTTACTATCTTAAAAGATTTTCTGCACACACAAAAGTTTCTCGTTCAAATCTACAGCAGATATCCATTGAGCATTTGGGCAATGCAATTAAGTTTGCATGCTTCATTTAGATAACAGAAATAGATAACAAATTTTCTGAGAAAGTTACCTCGTATAGACTGGTATCTTTTCCAAGGCTATATTAGAAGACATATGCCCATGGGGCAGTATGACTGAACTCAAAACTACATGGTTAAGAAGCAACCTTCTTAGATGCACCTATATATATGTGTGTATATATATATATATATATATATATATATATATATATATACATATAGATATACATATATATATATATATATATATATATATATATATATATATATATATATATATATATATATATATATATATATATATATATATATATATATATATATACTTACTTGGAAAAGGATGCGGGGCATTCGATCATCTCTGTCTCTCTCTATATGTTCATTGATAGATGCAGCCGAAACGCACATAAGTCCATGGAAGAATGCTGTAAATAAATGTATAATAAAATTATAGATGTGGAAAATCTCCATTCTCCTGACACAGATACACACATATGGATACTTATATATATATAGAGATTTATGTCTTTGTATGTATGTAAATAATTATATATACGTTTGTGTGTGTATCAGTGAATGTGCATGTGTCAGTGTATGTGTGTGTGTGTATGTCTGTGTGTCTGTGTATGTATTTGTAGTGTAGGTGGTGTGTTTTTAGATGAACCTAATCCCCAGAGCAAGCTCAATATCCTTGCGTACCATTTTCAGCACTTCATATATTTCACACATGCTATCAGTAAAATCATTACACATTCATTCTATTGGGTTGGCAAGAAAGTAATTTCGTGTTTTGCTAATAAATAGTGTTACAAGTTTTTTTAATGACTTTTGTCAAGGTTATGAATTTTTCCTTTTAACATTTGATAGCCTTTACTTTCGGCTTACTTTAGAAGTAAATTGCATGTAATTTTGTTTACAGCTGTTATTTCAGTGCCAATTTTAACATGGAGGGCAAAACAAACATTTTCGCCATATTTTGCTTTTATATTTCTGTAAAGGCAAGAAAGCTGCTGAGGTTCACAAAGAGATATGTGGAGTTTATAATGTTGATTGATTAATTGAATGCTCATGTTAGAAACGGTTTTAAAAATTCCATTCTGGAGATTTTTCACTCAAAGATGACCAATGTTCAGGTTGACCTACTGAAGTTGTTGGTGACTGAACCAAAGCTATAATTGAATCTGATTGTCATATAACAGAGTGAGAGACTTCTGAGAGGCTAAATGTATCACACACAACAATTGAGAATCACATTAAAATATCTCGGACTCGTTAAGAAGCTTGATATTTGGATTCCACATAAATTGAAAGAGTTTCACTTAACACAATGAATCAATATTTGCAATATGCATTTCAAATGCAATGAAATCAACCTTTTTTTCTTAACAAATCATCACTGGTGATAAAAGATGGATTGTCTACAATAAGATCAATTGTAAACCTACCAATCATAATGAACCAGCACAAACCACATTGAAAGCTGAATTGCATCAAAGAAGGTCATGCTGTCAATTTGGTGGGATTACAAAAGTGTTGTGTATTTTGAGCTGTTTCCAAGGAACCAAATGGTCAATTCAGACGTTAACTGTCAACAACTAATGAAACTGGAGGAAGCAATCGAAGAAAAACGGCCAGAATTGGCAAATCGTAAAGAAATCATGTTCCCCTATGACAACACTGGACCTCACACGTCTTTGCTAACTTGTGAAAAATTATTGGAGTTTGGTTGGGAAGAGATGTCACATCCACCATATAGCCCTGACCTTGCGCCATCAGATTACCATTTATTTCGAAGTTTGCAAAATTCTTTGAATGGTAAAACTTTCAATAATGAGGATGACCTGAAGTCACACTTCTTTCAGTTTTTGGCTGATAAGGACCAGAAGTTCTATAAGCACAGGATCATGAAGTTGCCAGAAGGATGACAAAAGGTCATCAAATAAAACGGAAAATATATAATTGATTGAAATTCATTCTCTCTATGACAATATTTTACTTTTATTTCACACTAAAAAACCGAAATTACTTTCTTGCCAACCCAATATACATAGCTTTCAATACTGATTTATATATATTTATATTACACACATGTCTATGTATTTGTATAAGCATGTATATTCATGCAGTCACATAAACATTTATATACATGTATCAAGTGACCCACACACACATGCATGCGCACACATGCATGTGCACACATTGTAATTAGATAGAAATCTATGCTCATTTTCCAATATATACATTCTCAAGACATGTATCAGCTTGTTTTCATATGTATGCCATTATAATAAACCAGTTAGCAATTGATGTATTATCATCAACCTAGCTTAATTAATCATTCTTTCAGTGACTAATTAATTAATAATTGTCAAATATTACAAAAAGATTTATATTTCTACATTTATAAATGATTTATCACTCTTATTAATACTCAGGTTTGTATCGACTTGCAACAGCATCGTTTTATAATTCTGTATTTGTGTTGTTTAACCCTAGGTCATCTCTGATTGAGATGAGCTTTGATCAAAAAAGTTTCGACTATCCTGAGTTGTTTTATTCTTTTACTCTTTCACTTATTTCAGTCATTTGACTGGCCATGCTGCAGCACTGCTTTAAAGAGTTTTTATTTTTGTTGAAGAAATTGACCCTATGACGGATTCTTTGTAAGCATATTATTAATTCTATCAGTTTCTTCTGCTGAACCACTAAGTTATGGCGATGTAAGCACAGCAACACCAGTTGTCAAGTAGTGATGAGGGATAAACACAGACACAAAGACACATACTCATAAGTATATACATATAAATACACGATGGGCTTCTTTCAGTTTCTGTCAACCAATTCTACTCACAAGGCTTTGGTAGGCCCGAGGCTATAGCAGAAGTCACTTGCCCAAGGTGCCATGCAGGTTAGGAAGCAAGCTTCTTACCATACAACCATTCTTTGTTTTGTTTTGTTTTTACTTTTTTTCCTACCAGTGGCTATTATTATCTATTGTGGTCTTCTTTTTTTCTTTTTCTTTTAAGAAAGTTGGAATTTGACTACAAGGAGATCTGGCTTCTAATTCTTGCACATAGAGTGACTATGAAGCAGTTCTGGTGTTGGTATAGAAGAAAGGTTTTTTTATCATGCAGGTATTTGCTTTAATATCAAAACAGTCTGAGAGAAAGTCACACCTGCTAAGCAAAGTACAATGGCTTCAAATTTTGGCTCAAGGCCAGCAATTTTGAGTGGAGGGGTCAGGTCGATTAGATCAATTCACAGTACTTGGCTGGTACATTATGTTATAAATTGTGTAAGGATGAAAGGCAAACATTGACCTCAGCAAGATTTGAGCTCAGAATGTAAACAGCCAGATGAAATTCTACTAAGCATTTTGTCTGCTGCACTAAGATTCTTATCGTCCCCTTCATCCTTTTTTAGAATCAACTCTATTATCATCATCATCATCGTTGCATACATCTACTTCCCAGTTCTTGTCAACATCGCCATCATCATGATCATCACCATCATAAATTAGTCACTTTCATGACCATCACAACCACCAGTATCACTACCATCACCATCATCATCATCATCATCATCATCATCATCATCATCGTCATCGTCATCGTCATTATTGTCGTCGTCGTCATCCACTGTTCATATACACAGTGAATTCTTTGTAGTATCTACGCTTTGCAATATTTAGATGAAGAAGTTGACAAGCACCTTAGAATAATGCCCTTAGGACTCTCCCCCCATATAAATAAAAAAAGCTTCATATGAATCAAGCAGGGCGTCTGTATTTTGTCATATAACCTGCCAAAAATAGCAGCTAAATCTCCTCCAAATCATAATGTAATGTTTTTGAAAACAAGGACAATTTATTTATATGGCCTTAGGTACACTACATTTGGGAAAAAAGTCAAGATAAGTTATATCATCATCATCAATATTCAACGTCCATTTTCCATGCTGGCATGGGCTGGTCAGCTTGACAGGAACTGACCACAGGCTGCACTAGTTTCCATAGTCTATTTTCGCTTGGTTTCTACAGTTGGATCCCCTTCCTATCACCAACCACTTTATAGAATGTACTGGATGTTTTTTACATGATACCAGCACCCACACCAATGCTTTTTTATATGGCATCTTGGTTTTAGGGTCTCGATTCTGTTGTGGTGGGCAGGTCTTCTCGAGTACAGCAATGCGCCACATATCTTGGTCTTCTGTCATCTCCTTTATAAAGTTCAGCATTTTGAGATCAGCCTTCAGTACTTCATCCCATGTCTTCCTGGGTTTCCCTCTTCCACAACTTCCCTCCACCAAAAATAACAATAAAATGAGACCAACGATTTCAATCTAAAAATTAAATCAATTCACTTCACATATATTACTTATGAGATGCAGTAGCCTTTTTTTTTTTTTTTTTTTTTTTTCAGCGAATAAGTTACAGTTTCAAGCAATGAAAAATATTGACATGATAATACAAATAAATGTCTAAATGAAGTTGATGGCCTTTGTGTATTTTAGAATGGTTAACTTAAGTCTTCTGTGCTGCAATCATGATATCACTAATGCTTTTGAGGAAAGTATGAACATTATAAGACTCCAGTTCTTTGCATTGTAATACCTCCATTCCTAACTAGTTTAAAATTTTGGCACAATGCTGGCAAATTTGTGAGAAGGGGTTAAGTCGATTACATCGACCCTAGTGCTCAATTGATACTTATTTTATTGACTCCAAAAGGATGAAAGGCAAGGTCAACCTTGGTGGAATTTGAACTCAGAACATAAAGATAGATGAAACGTCACTAAGCATTTTGCCCAGCATGTTTATGATTCTGCTAGCTCACTACCTCAATCTCAATTGCTAATAAAAAGAAAACCAGCATTTAGTTTTCAACCCTATTTTCTTGTGTTCAAGTGCTGGTTTACCATTCATCTACATGGAACCATCTTTTACCAGTAATATTCTGGTTTGATTCAGTCAATTATAGTCATTTATGAAATGATAAACCTTTATCTTGCAGAAAATAAACCAATATTTTTTTAAATTGTAAGTTAAGGAGAGGGTAAATACTCATACATACATACATACATACATACATACATACATGCATGCATACATACACACAATCACACAATCATATGTGTGCACACACACAGACACACATGTGTATATATACAAGTGCTTAGATTTACACATTAGTATAGTTGTGTATATATGAGCAAAAGTGTGGTTTAGTGTGTATATAATATGTATATATATATATGTGTGTGTGTGTTTTTATATATATATTATATTGTATCATATATTATATATGTTATAATATATATTATATATACATATATATACATATATAGGTGTGTTAAATAAGTGTGTGGTTTAGTGTGTGTGTATATATATATATATATATATGTGTGTATATATATATATGTGTGTGTGTGTGTGTGTGTGTATTATATTGTATTAGATATTATATATATTATGTATTATATATACATATATATATACATATATAGGTGTGTTATATTGAATATTTTACATATATATATATATATATATATATTGTATTATATATTTTATATATATATTTATGTATGAGTATACAGAGAGAGAAAGAGAATCATGTGTATGTGTAGGACATTTTTTAAATCTTCTTCATCATGGTGATATTTTTCTCTATAGATCTATATCATGTATATCACCTTGTTAACACAGGATAACTGTATTGTGATATAGCATGCATGTTTGATGCTAGTTATGTATGTGAAAAAAAAAAAAAAAAAAAAGAAAGTAAAACCTATGAATGGTTGTTGTTTCTGTAGACTCTCTGGCTTACTGAGGCAGAGGAAATTACTTTGAAAAATGCTTTTTTATATACTGTTTTCCTTATCTAATTCATAATGTTCTTTCTTCTCTTTGATATTTTAATCTCCGAACATTCTGATGCCATATTTCTAGATAACGTCAGTGCTGCTTAATATCTCAGCCATTCACACTCTGTCAGCTTGCAAATGATGTATAAACTTGCTGAGCCACTAAATTTCCTATTATGCTTTCTATTCAGAAATTTAGGCTCAAAAATTCTTCGATTGTATTGTTAATTTTTTTCTTACTTTAATTTTTTGCATTTTTTTTTTCTTGTTCATTGTTATTGTATTTCTTGTTTGTGGTTGGAGTTGTTGCTTTGTTGTAATTGTTTCAGTTGTTGTTATTCTTGTTGTTGTCATTGTTTAATAAAGCTGCTAAAATTTGAAAAGCACTTTATACCTTGAAATGAATCAAAAATAATACCTTCAGTAAAACAAGACTTGAAATATATATTATATATATATATATATATGTGTGCATGTATATTTTTATATACATCGCATATATTTAAATATACAGTTGTTTATATACACACACACACACACACACACACACACACACATATATATATATATATATATATATATATATATATATATATATATATATATATATATATATATATATATATATGTATGCATGTATATATGAATGTATGTATGTATATAAGTATATAGTTGTTCGTATTATATATACATATATATATATATATACACACACATATATATACATACATATATATACATATATATACATATATATATATACACATAATTGCATATATATACATATATATATATCTACATATATATATATATATATATATATATATATATATACACATAAAATATATGTATGTATATGTATATGTATTTATAAATGTATGTATGTATATGTTTATGTGTGTATGTATGTATATATATCCATATATATATTATATTACATACATATTAAATTATATATTACATTATATTATATATATATATGATATGTATGTATATATAAGCAAATAGATAAAAACCTTCAAAAATGTTTTGATAAATTTAGTTAAATGAATAATATAGATGTATTGGGAGAAGGGTGGGTGAGGGAACAAGAGCATAAAGATGAAAATTATTCCCAAGACCATAAAAGGAATTTCATGCTTGTTTAGATATTTTAATATCATATTTCGCTAAATATTACTTTTTTAACAATGAATTCAAACAATAAATCTTTGAGAGGTATTTCTGTCGGAATTTTCATCTCCTATTAACTTAACATTTGTTTTTAATATGTTTTCTGACCATCAAAAATAAAATATTTTTCCGCTTTGTTTTTGATTATTTATTTCATTTGTTATTATCTTTATTTATTTGTTTTCAAAATTTGATTTTTTCTTTTTTTTTTTTTTTAATGTATGAGAAATTAAAGTATATCTACAAAAAATTTTTTATTTTTTTTTTATTTTCAAATTTTATTTTATACATTTCAAGGATTTTCTATAAACGAGAATATTAAAACTGCATTAATACAAATGTTGTAACACTTATCAAAATAATTCGAAATAGCTCTGATCTCTAGGGGTGCTCCTATCATCTTAATCATTTAATCATCATTCGCATAGTATATGTCATTGTAAATCTAAATTGTTGAAAAACCCTTCTTAATGCTAACCAATCAACTGTGAAAAGAAAGTGACACATATTTTAATAGTAGGTGGAGGAGGGCAAGGTAAGAAGAGTCATGTGACTTGTTTAAGAGGAATAATAAGAGAAATAGCTTTACCATTGTTTGAACATACAAACATGTAGTTTGGAATTCAGGAACTGTACTTCTTGTGTTTATTTCTTTGGTACTAGAAAAATATATGATGATTAGGATTTCAGCAGAGAGTAAGAAATAAAAATAGACATCATCATCATCATCATCATCATCATCATCATCACCATCAATATCATCATTGTCATTGCCATCATCACATCTTCATCATCATCATCGTCATTGTAGCTGCCGTAATCATTATCATTGTCGTCGTCGTTGTTGTTGTCGTCATCATCATCATCATTATCATCAACATTATCTTCATCAACATCATCAATGATTTTGATGTTTATTTTCAACTTTTAGACAGCAAGTCAGAATTGCAATACACCATTGTTTCATCCGTTATAATCCACTATCATCTCGTCTATGTTTTTCATGGTTTAGTTTAAAGAACTAGGGACAGTGCTCATGTAAAGAGTCAGGCAAAATGCTAACTGGTATTTCTTTTGGCTCTATGTGTTCTGGGTTCAAATTCTACCAAGGTCAACTTTGCCTTCCATCCTTTCAGGGTTGATAAAATAAATATCAGTTAAACACAGCAGATAATGTAACAAACTTAACCCACCCCCTTAAAATGTCTGGCCATGTGCCAAAATTTGAAAACATCATTATCATTATTATTATTATTATTATTATTATTATTATTATTATTATTATTATTATTATTATTATTATTATTATTATAAAGGCAGCGAGCTGAAAGAATTGTTAGCACACCTGGCAAGATGCTTAGTGGCATTTCATCTGCCACTACATTCTGAGTTCAAATTCCATCGGGGTCGACTTTGCCATTCATCTTTTTGGGAGTCGATTAAATAAGTACCAGTTACACACTGGGGTCGATGTAATCGACTTAATCCCTTTCCCTAAATTTGAGGCCTTGTGCTTTCAGCAGAAAGGAGTATTATTACTGTTATTATTGTTATTATTATTATTATCATCATCATCATCATCATTATTATTATTATTCATGCCAGGGTAAATGCTTAGCGGCATTTTGTCTGTCTGTATGTTCTGAGTTCAAATTCCGGTAATGTCATCTTTGCCTTTCGTCTTTTTGGGGTTGATTAAATAAGTACCAGTTATATACTGGTGTTAATGAAATTGACTATCCCCTCCTCTAAATTTCAAGCTTTGTGCTTATAGTAGAAAGGATTATTATTATTATTATTATTATTATTATTATCATTGTCATTATCATTATTATCATTATTGTTGTTGTTGTTGTTGTTGTTGTTGTTGTTGTTCTTCTTCTTCTTCTTCTTCTTCTTCT
>NC_142937.1:74339233-74341733 GCF_046866305.1 Octopus bimaculoides | reverse complement strand
GATATTGGTCTAGACAATACATTTATTTTCTCAAAGAACAAATGCAGCTTGAAGTATCTTCTTAAAATGCTTACCAACAATTTCAGATTCCAGATTCTACAACGAAAGCTTTCCATTATGTGCATACACTAGCACAAGCTGTTATACGCTCTGTGCACACTGAAAGAAAATTCGTATCCCATTGATATTTTTGTTTTCTGGAGACATTCTCCTCCAGAATCTTTCTTTCGATTGTTTTTTAATATTTCAATGTATTTTTTTATCGTTGCTATTGTTTTGTTTTGCTTTGTGAGTGAGTATATGTTTGTGTGCGATTCTTATTTCATTTTTCTCTTATTTTATCATTTTCATTTATTCGTTATATATGTGTGTGTTTATTAGTTTGTTTTATGAGTACGTTTCATATATATGTATGTGTGTATATATACTGTTTTATGCATATGTTCTTATTTGTATGTGTGTGTGTGTGTGTGTGTGTGTGTGTGTGTGTGAGTGTATGTATTTGCTTATTCATTTTTCTTTCTTATTGCAATTTGTTAGCAATAATGCCTTTGGTTACAGGTTTCCAATGGGCCAATCATTGGTTCACTGCATTTCTGACAGTGAGAGTGACAAGGGAGTGTCTGTATCTCGATGCTGAACAAATCTCAAAGGACTTTGTTCATAAGGCAGTATTTTATTTATTTATTTTTTTCTTGCAGTAAGGTTTACATCCATTATTAATATATTTTTTTGAGAAGTGTATGTGTGTGAGAGTGAATATGTGTTGTATAATTGTATATACACACACTTATGGCTGTGTATATATATATATATATATATATATATATATATATATATACATATATATATAAATATATCCTGAACTACTTTTCTTACAAACATTTCATGTTAGTAATACAACTATTTTGAAGTTTGACTTTCTGTTTTCTTTTTTTTTTTTTTTAAGATTCTTTTCATATTTCTTCAGTAGTCCTTTTTCGTTTCGTTGGAAACAATAGTATTCCAATATCATCTGTTAACATTTCAAATCTTTCACTGTTTCCTCATCTGAAGAACAGGATTGGCAACAATGGTGTGTTGGCTGCATACGTTGCAGTAGGTCTCAAAGAACCATGGAAGAATGGATTTAGGAATACTAATATCAGAAACTGAACACAAACAGCTAATAACAAAATATGTAAACTACAAATAAAAAAAAATATCAAAATCAAACCTAATCATAATTTTATCCATGCACACAAACACACATATACATGCACACACTCATGAACACACACACACAAACACACACACATATGAATACACATATAATTTGCAAAGTCTTGTGGTAATCTATTTGTTATAAAATATTTCTGCCAAAGAAAACTTGAAATATAAGGTACATTGGCCAGTTTAGGAGATAGGCAATGAAGTGGAATGCAAAAATCTATCATGCTTCTTGAATTTCTGAAATAAATTAGTGAATGCTTCAAAACTGATAAATCACACACATATGCACACATGCACATACATATGTATGCACACACACACACACACACACAAACACATGCACAACACACATATTCGTCTTTCTCCTTATTTATTTATTTATTTATTTACTTATTTATTTACAAGATCTTCATCTGATTCCTACATTTTCATTATCAACATTTAACATCCATTTTCCATTGCTGGCATGTGTTAGACAGCTTATCAGGAACTGGCAATGTCAGAGGCTGCACCAAGTTCCATAGTCTGTTGCAGCTTGGTTTCTATGGCTGGATGCCCTTCCTAATGCCAGCCACTTTACACAATGTACATGGTGCCTTTTATATGGTGACATCACCAGTGCTTTTTAGATGGCATCGCACCAGTACTTTTTATGTGGCATCGGCACCCACACCAATGCTTTTCATGTGGAACTTTGGTTTTAGAATCTCAATTCTGTTGTGGCAGGTAGGCAAGTCTTCTTGAGTACAGCACTGTCCCTGGACCATATATCTCAGTCCTCTGTCATCTCCTTTGTAATACTCAGCATTTTGAGATTGGCCTTCAATACTTCATCCCATGTTCTTTTGGATCTCCATCTTCTACAACTTCCCTCCACTGAAAAATCCAACAGTGCCAAAAAGTTTTCAAAATGTTGGGTTCTTCTTGTCTTTTTAACAACATGCTATATTCATCTGTGAATAAGTTTCACAATTTTGAATTTAAACCAGCCATCTCCAGCTAAAATATTCTACCTGTTATATATATCCAAACCAGCCAGATCCAGTTTTCACACAAACTCTACAATATCATTCTAAAAGTAACAGCTACCTCTAAAATCTCAAAGCCACAAAATAATGCATGATTCATTAAAAACAACATGAATAAATAAGATTTTCATCTAATTTCTAAGTTCTCATCATCATCATCAACATTTAACGTCTATTTTCCATGCTGTCATGAGTTAGACAGTTTGACAAGAAAAAGCAAGGTCAGGTGCTGCACCAGGTTCCATAGTCTGTTTGGGCTT
>NC_142937.1:74326733-74331733 GCF_046866305.1 Octopus bimaculoides | reverse complement strand
TTTGACCAATATATGGATGTGATATAAGTAAAACACAGGAAGAAGAACCAAATAGGGAATCTCTTTGTGGTCATGTAATCTATAAGAAATAGAAGCTAAATCTCCCTTATATAACATCCTGTCAGCCTTAGAAGGGACAAAGCACATTAGATAACGCAACAATAGAAGCAGTAAAACAGATTAAAATTACCAGAATGTCAAGCCTAGGATGTCTTTGATCTTAAGGATACTTGTTCAAGAGTGACCAAGGGTTAAACAATAATAACAACGACTAAAATACAGCTGCATGATCTGATAGAAATTAACATATGTAATTATGAGGCTGATAGTATTTATGCCATATTTTGTATTTTAACAAAAATTACTTCATTTTTATATAGCCTACAGCTCACTCAATGTATGCCATATAGTAAAATAGTGGACCATCAACTTAATATCACAAAATAACATACTAAAAGAACAAAAATTTGAATGTCAAAATTAAGCAATTAAATGTATATCTTTTTTTTTTTGTTTTATTTTTTAATTTTAACAATTAAAACTTTACAATTCCATGCTTCAGTAGTTTCTGAAATAACAAAGCCAATTATACAAATATGTTATTAAACATACAAAAAATTAATAAGAACAGAGGCACCAGACATTTTGTTGATTGGATACATTGGAGAGGAATAAAGGATAGCAAGAATACACAATTACCATACTGACTGACATTCAATGCTTCTCTAATGGGTTATAAAACAGTTACAGTTAGTGGAACATTCTGTTTTAGTGGTAAGTTTAGTGTATTTTAACTAGCATTTAATTTTCAGCCCTAAGCATTACACGAAAAAGGAGATTGACTGCATTGCCTAGTTGAAAACAAGATGTAGACTCAATGAGCACGGTCTTAAGACAAAAAGGAGACATTCAATAATATGAGACTAGATTCATTCATTCATTTGTTTCACCATCATTATCATCATCATCCTCACCATTTAACATCTGTTTTCCATGCTGGCTTGGGTTGGGTGGTTTGACAGGAGCTGACCAGATGGAGAGCTGGCCAGGCTCCAATTGTCTGTTCTGGTATGGTTTCCATAGCTAAATACCCTTCCTAACACCAACCACTTTACAGAGAATGCTGGGTGCTTTTCATATGCCACCAACAAAGGTGCTTTTCATGTGCCACCGTCACAGGTGCATTTCACGTGGCACTGTCTTGAGCACATTTTATGTGGTACAGGCACCTGAAAAACAAATAGCTCTCAGCTGGGAGAGGGAGTTGGGGTAAGGCATGCCTGTATGTATGGATGGCCATGATTTTACTCAGCTTGACGTGTCTTCTCAAGTACAGCAAATCACCACATATTCCACGTACATTTTGCCATGCTAGCATGGGTTAGATCAGTAGTTCAAATTCTGCTGAGGCTGACTTTGCCTTTCATCCTTTCAGAGTGACTAAAGTAAGTACCAGTTGTGTACTGGTGTCGATGTAATCAACTTACCCACTCCTCTGAAAATTACTGGCCTTGTTCTAAAATTTGAAATCATCATTATCATCATCATCATCATCATCAGCAGCAGCAGCAGCAGCAGCAGCAGCAGCATCATCATCACCATTATTATTATTATTATGATTATTATTATTATTAATATTATTAGTGTTGTTGTTGTTGTTGTTTTTATTTAAAGATGTAAAACATTGAAGTTAATGTACTGAATTCCTATCCAAAACCAAGAAATTAAGAGAAAAATATATTTTAAAGTATTGTGTTATAAACTTAAAGAATTTTACCATAAAACTTCTATTATAATTATTATAATATAAAAGGCAAAGCTGTTGAATATTTGTGATGTCACATAGCAACCTTATAACAAAGAAGACAAGAGGAAAGTATTTATTTCACTAGTTAGATATATATATATGATAAATATACCGCACATTAATCAAATATACTGTATGACTTGTGGCAGAAAAGTCTATGATGAACTTCTTTCTAAAAGCATGAGATAACTATCTCAGCTTTTTAAATATTCATACCATTCTTTTTGTATTATATTCCGTAGTCACCTTCCATGATGACATTATATCAGGCTGCAAATAAAATTTATTTGTAGTAGTAGCAGAAGTACTAGTAGTTACAGAACTAAACTATCAGTAATAACACTGTTATAACTGAGTGTTAATAGTAATAATAATAATGAAAATTATAGAGTTGTGTTTGTTTGGTAAGTGATTTGATGCTGGGAAATTGTGTCAGTGATCATGTTACTGGAGTGCATTGCATCTTATTGACAACATTTCATAATAGCTAGTACTTGTAGGTAAATAAATAAATGGCTGACTCTTTCACAATGTAATAACAATAATATATACTCTTTACTCTTTTACTTGTTTCAGTCATTTGACTGTGTGGTCATGCTGGAGCACCGCCTTTAGTCCAACAAATCAACCTCAGGACATATTCTTTGTAAGCCTAATATTTATATTCTATCGGTCTATTTTGCCGAACCGCTAAGTTATGGGGACGTAAACACACCACCATCGGTTGTCAAGCAATGTTGGGGGGACAAACACAGACACACAAACATATACACACACATACATATATATACATATATACGACGGGCTTCTTTCAGTTTCCGTCTACCAAATCCACTCACAAGGCTTTGGTCAGCCTGAGGCTATAGTAGAAGACACTTGCCCAAGGTGCCACACAGTGGGACTGAATGTGGGACCATGTGGTTGGTAAGCAAGCTACTTACCACACAGCCACTCCTACGCCTATGATGATGATGGTAATAATAATAATAATAATAATAATAATGATAATAATAATCACTTTCATGGCATGCACTGCTCTCTCACTCAATAATAATAATAATAATAATAATAATAATAATAATAATAATAAAAATAATAATAGTCCTTTCTACTATAGGCACAAGGCCTGAAACTTTGCGGGAGGGAGCCAGTCAACTCCAGTACTTATTTTATCAGCCCTGAAAGGATGAAATGCAAAGTTGACCTCAGCAGAATTTGAACTCAGATTGTAAGGATGGTCGAAATGCCGCTAAAAATTTTGCCCTGAGTGCTAACACTTCTGCCAGCTCACCGTCTTAATAAGACCTGAAATTTTGCAAGGAGAGGATTAATCAATTACATCAACTCCAGTGCTCCAATGGTACTTCTTTTATCAACCACGAAAGGATGAAAGGCAAAGTCAACCTTGGCAGAATTTGAACTCAGAACAGATGAAATGCTGCTAAGCATTTTGCCTGGAACTGTAATGACTCTGCTACAAGAACTGAGAATTATTTGAGAATGATCCAATCCAGCAAGAAGTGGAAAAGATTGTTTTAAGTGGAAAATCATACATATTGAGAAAAGTATTGTTAGTGTCAGCACGATGACTACCCAGGTATTTTTATTTTTTTTATTTTTCATTTTTTTTTTGTTTTGTTTTTTGCATAACTTCATTCCATCTTGAAAATAAACAATCTGGTGTGTGTAATTTAATGGCCTATGAAGGTATAGTGGGAGTTTCTTTGCCCTAGGAGTCGGGAAGACACTCAGCAAGAAATGGAACCAAAATTGAAAGAAGAAAATTTAATAATAGTGAGGAGGAGAAGGAGGAGGAAGGGAGGGGGAGGGGGAGGAGGAGGAGAAGAAGGAGAAGAAGAAGAAGAAGAAGAAGAAGAAGAAGAAGAAGAAGAAGAAGAAGAAGAAGAAGAAGAAGAAGCTGTAAAACAACTGAAATCCAAACTGGAACTGGAACAGCAATGTATCATGATAAAACGATGGCAAGAAAAGCCCCTTCCTGGCAAATATTGGGTTGAACTAAACAGAAAATAAATAGACAAAGCAAAATCCCAACAATGGCTGAGAAGCTCAGGACATGAAGCAGATACTGAAAGGTTTCTAATTGCAACACAAGATCAAAGCCTTCCCACCAGAAATTGCCAAAAACACGTAATGTAAAGAAATACAAGTAACTGCAGAATATGTGGTGATGGAGAAGAAGCAATATATCATATTGTCTCTGGCTGCTCAGCCCTGGCTACGAAGGAATATATTCACAGACATGACAGGGTTGGGACCGATATACACTGGAAGCTATGTCAACACTATGG
The DNA here is from genome assembly GCF_046866305.1 of Octopus bimaculoides. NCBI lineage: Eukaryota > Metazoa > Mollusca > Cephalopoda > Octopoda > Octopodidae > Octopus > Octopus bimaculoides. The sequence goes on along the minus strand of NC_142937.1, from coordinate 74,327,617 downwards.
AACACCAACAGAAAAAAGATGGTATAGGCACACTCAAGAAAAGGTCACAGAAAATGAGAAAGCAACCATATTCTGGGATATGCCATAACACACAGGTAGAGAAATTAAGGCCAATAGGCCAGATATAGTTGTCAGAGATCACCAAGAAAAAAATGCTTTCTAATCAATGTATCAATACCAACAGATGACTTTGGTATATTAAAACACAGACAATACCGGGTCAAATGTTTAGTAGAATTCTGAGCTTAAATTCTGCTGATATCAACTTTGCTTTTCATCGTTTTGGAGTTGATGAAATAAGCATCATTTGAACAAAGATCAGTGTAATCGACTTATTCCATTCCCTGAAACTGCTGGCCTTGTGCCAAAATTTAAGATCAATATTTCATCTGACTGTAGTAGCAAGCTGAAAGAATCATTAGCATGCCAGGCAAAATGCTTAGCAGCATTTTGTCCATCTTTATGTTCTGAGGTCAAATTCCTTCGAGGTCAGCTTCGCCATTCATCCTTTCAGAGTTGATGAAAAGAGTATTAGTTGACCACTGAGATCAATGTAATAGACTTATCCCATCCCCTGAAATTGCTGGCCTTGTGCCAAAATTTGATACCAATATTTCATGGCTCGCTGCATTTTGAGTCCAAATCCTGCATAGGTCAATTTTACCTTTCATCTGTTAGGAATTCATTGAATATATCTGATGAAATACATAATCTATTATTTTTATTAGTAACAACAGAAAAGACACTACAAAATTGCCCAACCTTTCCCAAGGCCAGTTGGATCCATTAAACTACTCTTCAGTTGATCCAATGCTATGGTAGAAATACACTTACTTGAAGTGTATTACAGTGGGATTAAACCTGAAACTATACAGGTGAAAATT
>NC_142937.1:74311733-74321733 GCF_046866305.1 Octopus bimaculoides | reverse complement strand
TGCTAGAACACACTCAGCCTTCTTGGCAATCTTAGAGGTGTGGTTTGTCTAATGCAGACCACTGTTTAGAATAATACCCAGATCATGTTCACTAAAAGACTTCTTGAGATTGGTGTTGCTGAGGGAGTATGTAAAGGCTGGGTTTTTCCTCCCAGAATTCATGATAACACACTTTTCCACTACCAGCTTGAGTTGTCAGTCAGAGATGCATCACTGCATTGTGTCCAGGTCTGATTGCAGGAAAGATCTATAGTGCATAGGATCTGTTCTTTTTATTTCGAGGTACAGCTTGATGTCATCTGCATATTTCAACACTCTAACATTCCCCAACTTGGTGTCTATGTCGTTAATATATGCAAAAGACAGTAGGGGTCCAAGAATAGCTCTCTGTGGTACACCAGAAATCATGTCCTAGGGTGAAGAATGATATCCTTCTTGCTTTATCTTCTGAGTTCAAATTCTGCCAAGGTCGATTTTGCCTTCCATACTTTTGAGATTGATAAAATGAGTATAAGTCAAGAGTTAAGGTTAATGTAATCCCACCCTCCTCCCATACACACACAAATTCTAGGAAGACTCATACTAATGGATAATGCTATCAAACACTTATTGAAATAAAAATTAGTGGGGCCTAAATATGCCCTGGATATTGTTCAGTCCTCTGCTTAATGTTATCAAGAAATAATTTTTATCTAAAAAAGCCCCATCTGAAAGTGATTACAATATGTGACTGCCAATATGTTTCTCATAGCAGGGAGCCAGGTTTCCATTTGATGGTGGTGGTGGTGGTGGTGGTGGTTGGCTCTGAGGATTAGAAAAGGGTAAGCTGTTTTGTTTTTTGTGTTTTTTTTGTACTTGCTGAGTTTGGAAGAAGAAGCAATATCCATGACCTTTGTAGACTCTCTGACACTAGTAGGCTTGATGCAGCATTTAAAGTTTATATACAGAGGACTTCATTGGCCTCCTACAGGAAGATGGGAATTTTGTTGCTGTCTTCAGGAAGACCGGAATTCCAAGAATTGTTTTCAAAGGAAAAAGAACCTGCTACCATACTTATACCAAACAACTAAATAAATGCCTGAACTGAATTTGATTTTATAGATTCTCAACTGTAATTTTTTTGATATTTTTCTTTATGTTTGCTTGTTTGTTTCCAATATATTTTATATATTTTTTTATATCTTTCTTTAATCTATACGTTTAATTGTTTCTTCGTCTATCAAAATATAAAGATATTGCAAGTGAGAAATGTTAGATATGTCAGTCAGCCAAAATTTTTCTTTTATGCTTGTATATTATTAAAAGTGAAACATGCTTAAACAAATAGCTTGTTTTATTCTATTTTTATTTTATATTATATTCTGCTTGTTTATTCATGTTCTCATTTAACTTATAGAAATAAATTCTTCAAAGAACTTTAGCTGATTGAAAAAAAAAATATTACCAAAGAAAATTAAAACCTTTCAAAAATAATTATTTCCATTAATCATTTTACGATAAAGAATATCAAATCACCAGCTAAATGTGTTTACATGCAAGTGTGTGAATATATGTGTGGGTCTTTATATGGCTTTATGTGATTGAATATATGTCTATATACGTGTTCATATGCATGTGAGTATGTGTGCATGTATGTGTGCATATAAGTATGTGTGCATGAGTGAAGCAGTCGTTGTTGTTGTTGTTGTTTTTGTGGTTATTTAACTCCAGGTCAGCTCTAACTGAGCAGACTTGACATCAAAGACATACAAGCTATGAAAATCCTATGTCTTTTTTTAGAGTATGTAAAACTATGTCATCAAATGCATTGGTTACCTTATTTAAGACAATGGAATGTTATTTAAGGAAGATTTGGCTGCTGTTTCAACAATCTCAAGTAACCACATAACAAGTAACCATACAGCAGTCCTTCACTTTGCTGGCTTGTCAGACAGTAATGGTGGTGGTGGTGGTGGTGGTGTCATAGGGTTAATGTTCAGTCAATGCAATGTTTCTCTTAGGAAAAAGCCAGGCTTTCATTCGGTGGTGGGCATGACAATGAGGATTGGAAAAGTATAAGCCTTTTTTTTTTTTTTGTACTTGCTGAGTTTGGCAGAAGAATCAATGTCCATGACCTTTGCAGACTCTCTGACACTAGTAAGCTTGATGCTTTTAATGTTGTATTTTAAACGGTTGCAGATTAATACCTACTTAGAAGTCATGAGCAAGGAGACTATTCTAGAGGAAATGTGCTAAAAGGAAAAAGGGCTGCAAATAATTATCAAGTGTAGGACCAGGATAGATGACAATTGGGTAGATAGGTGTCGTAGTCGTGTGGTTTGGAAGTTTGCTTTGCAGTCACCTGGTTCTCGGTTCAATCCTATTGCACAGCATCTTGGACAAGTGTTTATTAGTACTAAGAAAGCTAAACAAATTTAAAGTTTCTGCTGAGCATTGGTTATTTAAGCAGTTGGAATAGATGCCAGCATCAGCTGCTTCTGGATACAAGAGTCAGTGAAGTTAATGGATTCTTCATTATGGAAAACAGTTTTTTTGATGTCCAAAACATTGAAGCCATTAAGTTTATATTAGCTCCAAAAAAGACAATAAAAGCAGCCTTTGTGATGAGCCATCTTCTATGCTGGCATAAGGAACTGATCAGTTTTTAAAGTTCACAAAACTTCAGAAAAGACTCTGAAAACTTTCATGTAGTTTCAGCTGACCAATGCCTTGTGACTGCATTTGTTAAATTGAAGCTGTACAAAAAGAAGCTTGTCATATGAATGCATATGTGTTTGTATTCGTGCATGTCTGAGTGCATGCATGGCTCTGTGTGTGTGTGTGTACATGTGTGCGTGTGTGTGTTTGTGTTTGTGTATGTGCATGTTTGTGTGTGCATGTGCGTGTGCATGTGTATGTGTGTGTTTGTGCATGTGCGTGTGTGTGCGTGCATGTGTGTGTGTATGCATGTGTGTGTGTATGCATATGTGTGGGAATGTGTATGTTTGTGTATGTGCATGTGTGTGTTTGTGTATGTGCATGTTTGTGCATGCATGTGTGTGCATGTGTATGTGTGTGCATGTGTACGTGTGTGTGCATGTGTGAATGTGTGTGTGCATATGTGTGTGTGTGTGTGTGTGTGTGTGTGTGTTTGTGTATGCATGCATGTTTGTGTATAGGTTTCTTTATATGCCTGTAACTTAACAGTTAGACAAAAGAGAGACTGACTGAATGAGTATCAGACCTAAAAATAAGTACTGTGGTTAATTTGATAGACTCAGAAACAAAAACCCTTCTGAATTGTGCCTCAATGTAGCAGCAATCCAGTGCTAGAAATAAGTAAAAAGAACAAAAGTTCAAATAAAATTCATGTTTGTATGTTGGAGCAACAAGGATCATTAAGTCATCTAAGGATGACTGATGACTTGTTTAAAGAATTTGCTTCAAGTGAAGAAGAGTTTCACACTGTCAACTTCATTCTCTCATCTGTGTCCATCTTCAATCCAGTGGTGAGACCAGGGCAAGATGACTGGAGACGGAGGCAGATCTAGAGAACGGCCAAAATGTCTTACTTGCTCATCATGCTCTCTGCACTCCACAACACATTGCTGCAACTGCCCTCCTCTCTATCGAACCATGAAGGTTTCTTCCACACAGTTCACAGGATCTAGTATTCACATGCATAGATAGGCTAGCCCTAATATGCTAATCAATTCAAAGCAGCCAGCTGGCAGAAACGTTATCACGCCGGGCGAAATGCTTAGTGGTATTTTGTCTTTCTTTACATTCTGAGTTCAAATTCCACCACAGCTGACTTTGCCTTTCATTCTTTCAGAGTCGATAAATTAGGTACCAGTTGTATACTGGGGTCGAGTTAATCGACTGGCCCCTTCCCCGAAAATTTCGCGCCTTGTGCCTAGAGTAGAAAAGAGCATGCTAATCAATTCAGAGCTAGGGATTTTTACTGGTGCTGCTACTCCAGGTCAGATTAAATCTAGGGACAATAGTGGGTGACTGGTGGTTCCAAACTCCTCAATACTCTGGAACTCTTGAATCAGGGCCCTACTACCAGATGCAGGTTACAGTCATACCCTGGATGAAGAAAAGCTTTCTCTGATCTGCACCTCCCAATGTTTAGTCATTGTTAAACATCAAGTATGTTCCTTTGTTGCCATCTGAAATACTTATCAATATGTAAAGAAAAGGGGTTCGTTTCCTGGCAAGGGAACTTGTTATCTGAGGTGAGGTGCCAATTTGGTTGAATCATTAACACACATGGTAAAATGCTTAGCAACATTTTATGTCTTCATATTCTGAGTTCAAATTCTGCTGAGGTCAACTTTGCCTTTCATCCTTTCAGGGTCAATAAGGTAGGTACTAGTTGAGGACTGGGATCAATGTAATCAACTTACCCACCTCTCCAAACTTGCTGGCCTTGTGCCAGAATTTGAAAGCAATATGTAAAGGACAGGTATTTGCTTCCTCACATTGGAACTTGTTATTTAAGGTGGCAAGCTGGCAAAATCGTTAGCACACTGGACAAAGTAATTAAGGGCATTTACTCCAGCTTTACATTCTGAGGTGACAGTGATGATGGTGGTGGTAGTGGCAGTGGTGGTGCTGGTGGTGCTGGTGCTGGTGGTGACAGAAATAGTGGTGGTGGGGTTGGTGGTGGTGATACTACCACTGTGATGATGATGGTGGTGCTAATGGTGGTGATGTAGCAGTGGTGGTGGTTGTGGCGGTGGTGATTGTGATGGTGGCAATGGTGGTTGTTGTGGTGTTGATAATTCTGTTGACAATGATTTTTAAGCTAATAGTTTACATTAATCATAATGACTTGAGATGTTCATATTGACAACAATTACAATTCTCAAAAGTGACAATTTATTTCCTCTTTCACTTGTTATGTTTGAAATGCAATCTTCAATATTTAATGATTATAAACAATCACTGCAGGCTGTTATTAAAATACAATACCTATTGCTTGTGACTGTTGCTATTGTGATTGGTATCATCATCATCATTATCATCAACAACAACAACTACAAGAACAACATTATTATTATTATTATTATTATTATTATTATTATTATTATTATTATTAGTCATTATTATTATTATTGTCATTATTATTATCATTATTATTGTTATTATTATTACTACTACTACTATTATAATTATTATTATTATTATTATTATTACTATTATTATCATTATTATTATCATTATTATTATAATTATTATTATTATTATTATTATTATTATTATTATCATCATTATTATTATCATTATTATTATCTTTATTATTATTGTTATTATTATTATTATTATTATTATTATTATTATTATTATTGTTATTATTGTTATTATTATTAGACAAGACAAAGAGCGCGGTGCAATTGCAATAGATATTTTATTGGTTGAACAATATTTTGACACTCTGTGTGTCTTTTACAAGTTCAAAATATAAAATTGAATTAAATTCAAAGATAGGAAATGCTGAAACATTCAAAATTAAACCAGAATAACTGCATTTCTTTCCAAGTAAAATGATGTCATCAGTCTTCGGTCTTTCACAAAAGGTAGCAGAAGGAAAGAAAGAAAGAAAAAAAAACAAAAAGAAAGAAAAGAATTGGAGAATAAATTATTTAGTCAAAAAGTTTAGTATAAATATGGTGAAATTCACCTGCCATTTTATTAATTCCTCCAGGCTGAGATGTCAACAGCTCACAAATATATCTATCCTCATGGGTTTTAAGGACTGAACATGCAGTGAGGGTATTTTTTTGAGAATGTGTACCTTCAGGTCCTCCTCAAATTTACACCCATTTGATGTGAAATGTTCCGCAAGTACCGTGGAACCACTGTTATTGTGCCTGATGTCATACTGTGTCCATTAAATCTTTTTTGCAATCGTTCTGTTGTGCAGCCAACATAAATCATTTTGTGTTTGATGCATTCCACTGCATACACCAAACGAGAATCCTGACAGGTCCCTCCTTCAGTGTAAATCATAACATTTCTGTTATAATTCTTGATGGAATTGGTCTGACTCATGTTACTGCACAATGAACAGAGCTTACCTCTCTTATGGATGTTTTTGGGGATGCAGCATTCTTTTTTATTAGAGGTACTGTCAATATTTCTCTAGTATTTATATTATGTCTGAAGGATACAATAGGTGGAAGAGGAAACATTTGTCGGAAATGAGGATATTTTTCTGAAATATATGGTTAACTGTCATGCAACACTTTTGGAATGCCAGCAAAACTTCGGTGCCAGTTGATCACTAAAGGAATTCAGCCATAAGCACTTTTCTGACTGCTAAAATTAGCTGCGAAAATTTGATTATCACTATTAATTTCAGCTATGTCATTTGTGTTTTCCTTTAATCTTGACTCATTGTAACTGTGCTTTACATAATGGCACACAAAAGCATTTGCATGTTTCCAATGATTCCCAATGTCTGTGCAAATACGTCTTATCCTCAAAAACTGTGACTTAGGACTTGATCTGATTATATGATGTGGATGATCAGAGCGGCAGTGGAGATAAATATGGGATGACACAGGTTTGCAAAATAATTCTGTGACTATTTGGCTTTTTAAAAATTTGACTCTTGTGTCCAAAAATTCGATGCTAGTTTTCGAAAAGCTCGACATGAATTTTATTTTGGACTTAAAGCCACTGTCTTCTGTGAAGCAGTCACAGAAATGCAAAAATTTGACTAAACTATCCTGCGTTCCTTCCCAGACAAAAAAGACGTCATCAATGAACCATAAACCAGAGTATAGGTTCATGACCATGCAGGGATTTGAATATCTCCATTAATTGCATTTCAAACTTAGTCATGAAGACATTTGTGAAATTGACTGTCATAGGGGTACCCATGTCGCATCCCTTCATCTGATGGGAAAACTTTTCTCAAAACTTCATTGTGTTACTTTGTAACACAAATTTTAATAATTTACAGAGAAATTTTGAGGGAATTCTTTTCTTTGACCGTTTTTCAAAGGCTTTTATTCATGCTTCCACCCACTCATCATGATCGATGTTGGGGTATAAAGAAGAAACATCCACGGATACCAAAAAACAATCTTTAATACTACTTTCGTGTATAGAAAATTTGTTCAATTTGGAAACAAAATCAAAAGTATCCTGAGCGCAGGAACTTGATCATTTAGCTACTGGGAGCAGAAAGCCATCCAGCCATTACGAAATTTTAACAGTGCAACATTCATACCCACTGCAAATTGGGCACAATGGAGGAAATTTTTCGAAATTTTTATATATTTTTGGAAGACTGCAAAATATTGGTGTTCTTTTTTTCTGAATGTAATAGTTTAGATTCTGAGTCATTTCTGAAATTCCTTTCCTTCATTTCCAAAATCGTTTTATCAAGTTCCTCTCTGTAATTGGGGTTTGGATCTACAAGTAGTTCTTCATAAGTTTTGTCACTTAAAACTTCACAAGCTGAAATTGACTTGTCCTTGTCCATAATTACAATAGTGCCTCCTTTATCCACCATTTTAATAACAATAGAATCATTGTTTGCTAGATGATGAAATGCATTACACTGGAAATCCGTAAGGTTATTCCAGCTCATTTTCGTACAGATTTTAAGGCTTTCCTTAATTTCTGTCTGACAAGATTTGAGAAATTCCAACAGTGCTTGTGACCATCCCTTCCGAACTTTATCCGGATACCAATTTGTATTCTTTAAAATCCAATTATACCAGGTCTGATCATCATCATCATTTCTTTCAGCAGACATAAGGTTTTCTGACATCCTGTTACCAATTCTTTCAAAAAATATTCTTGGATATTGTGACAGTGGACAAACTCATATATCCCTTGTGTGAATTCATTTTTGTCAAAATTCTTAATGCTTGGGCATAAACTAAGTCCAAGTTCTAAGACAGAGACATTGCCTGGCGAAAGTTTTAACTTTGATAAGTTTATTACCTTCTTAATTTCTCACATGGTTGATTTTCTTGGTCTAGTGTTTTCTCCAGCATTGCTGGCATCAGAATGTTTACTCTCATTTTTGGGGCTTTGATGAAAATCCTCATTTAAAACATAGAATCTGTTAGGTGTCAAAAAATGCTGTTGATAATTCTGTGAGGGATCATAACTTCTACTCGTCTTTGTCGGAGTAAGCCATTTCTGGGTGGGTGATAAAAAGTATGTGACTTCTGTCATTTTTTTTGGCATTTGAAACACTATGTTCTTCCTTTTCTATTCACCACAACAATGTCCAGTTTCCGACGTCTGGTCAGGTGATTGCACTGGATCATTGCATCCCATAGAATTTTGCAATTCTTATTTTTAGTGAATCCTTCTGTGATTTGCTGATACCACATCTTTGCTCTTTGTAGACTGTTATTTCCAAAGTTTCCAATGGATCATTCTTGCCACATTGTCATGATGTCTTTTGTGGTCACGTTGTGCCAATTTTTGGCATTCACTAATGATGTGCCATACAATTTCACCCCTCTCAACACACATTCTAGATTTGTTGCTATTGTTAGTGTTGTCTATTCTGCACTTCATCATCATCATCATTATTATTATTATTATTATTATTATTATTATTATTATTATTATTATTATTATTATTAGATGGCCCTGCTCAGTATGTAGAAAAGGAGTAGGTAGTAACTCTATAAGATGTACCCGGTGCAAGCTATGGACACATAAGAGGTGCAGCAACATCAAAGGCAGGTTAACTAGCAAGTTAGTTTTTGTTTGTGGCAGATGTTCAGGTGCAATAAAGACTGCAAACAAACAGGAAACAACTTCTATCTCATTCCAGGGTGAAAAACTAGAGGTAGTCGATAGCTTCCGCTATCTGGGCGACCAAGTTAGTAGTGGGGGTGGGTGCGCTGAAAGTGTAGCTGCTAGAATAAGAATAGCCTGGGCAAAGTTTAGAGAGCTCTTACCCCTGCTGGCGACAAAGGGACTCTCACTCAGAGTAAAAGGCAGACTGTATGACGCATGCGTACGAACAACCATGCTACATGGCAGTGAAACATGGGCTGTAACTGCTGAGGACATACGTAAGCTCGCAAGGAATGAAGCCAGTATGCTCCGTTGGATGTGTAATGTCAATGTGAATACCCGTCAGAGTGTAAGTATCTTGAGAGAAAAGCTGAACATTAGAAGCATCAGTTGTGGCGTGCAAGAGAGACGATTGCGCTGGTATGGACATGTGGTGAGAATGGAGGAGGATAGCTGCGTGAAAAAGTGCCACACCCTAACAGTTGAGGGAACCCGTGGAAGAGGTAGGCCCAGGAAGACCTGGGCTGAGGTGGTGAGGCAAGACCTTCGTACATTGGGCCTCACCGAGGCGATGACTACGGACCGAGACCTTTGGAAATGGGCTGTGCGTGAGAAGACCCGGCAAGCCAAGTAAGATCGTTGCCAGTGCCCCTGGACTGGTTCTTGTGCGGGTGGCACATGAGATGCACCATTTTGAGCGTGGCCGTTGCCAGTACCGCCTGACTGGCTCCTGTAGGATTTTCGAGCGAGATCGTTGCCAGTGCCCCTGGACTGGCTTGTGCGGGTGGCACATAAAAGACACCATTTCGAGCGTGGCCGTTTTCGTGCGGGTGACACGTAAAAGCACCCACTACACTCTCTGAGTGGTTGGCATTAGGAAGGGCATCCAGCTGTAGAAACTCTGCCAAATCGGACTGGAGCCTGGTGTTGCCATCCGGTTTCACCAGTCCTCAGTCAAATCGTCCAACCCATGCTAGCATGGAAAGCGGACGTTAAACGATGATGATGATGATGATGATTATCATTATTGCCTTTGCACAGCTTCTAACGCTGGAGATGTACTACAGTGTCAGCTTCTTCTTCTTCTTCTTATTATTATTATTATTATTATTATTATTATTATTATTATTATTATTATTATTATTATTATTATTATTATTATTATTATTATCATCATCATCATTATTAGGGCAGTGAGCTGGCAGAATCATTAGCATGCCAAGAAAAATGCTGAGTA
>NC_142937.1:74304233-74306733 GCF_046866305.1 Octopus bimaculoides | reverse complement strand
ATGGTACCTTGGGCAAGTGTCTTCTACTATAGCCTCGGTTCAACCAAAGCCTTGTGAGTGGATTTGGCAGGTGGAAACTGAAAGAAGCCCATTGTGTATGTGTGCGTGTGTGTGTGTGTGTGTATACATATATATTTGTGTGTGTCTGTGGTTGTCTCCCCACCATCGCTTTACAACTGATGTTAGTGTGTTTACATCCCCGTAACTTAGTAGTTTGCCCAAGAGATTGATAGAATAAGTAGTAGGTTTACAAAGAATAAGTCCTGGGGTCAATTTGCTTGACTAAAGGTGGAGCTCCAGCATGGCCACAGTCAAATGACTGAAACAAGTAAAAGAATAAAAGGATATGTATGTATATATGTATGTCCCTCTCTCACTCTCTGGGAGAGAAGCACAAGCACATACACAGACATATATACACATGGCAGTAACTTCTGCCTACCAAATTCAATCACAAAGCTAGGTGCAGGAGTGGCTGTGTGGTAAGTAGCTTGCTTACCAACCACATGGTTCTAGGTTCAGTCTCACTGTGCATGGCACTTTGGGCAAGTGTCTTCTACTATAGCCTCGGGCCGACCAAAGCCGTGTGAGTGGATTTGGTAGACGGAAACTGAAAGAAGCCTGTTGTATATATGTATATATATTTATATATGCATATATGTGTATATGTTTGTGTGTCTGTGTTTGTCCCCCCAACATCGCTTGACAACCGATGCTGGTGTGTTTACGTCCCCGTAACTTAGCGGTTCAGCAAAAGAGACCGATAGAATAAGTACTAGGCTTCCAAGAATAAGTCCTGGGGTCGATTTGCTCGATCCCTAAGAAAATACCTAAAATCATTCAAGGAATAAGCATAAACATGAGAAATAAAAATATATATAAAGAGACAAGATCTGTAAACTAATCCCTACATAAACGGTATTAATTTAATTATTAAGAGCTACAATCTAAAAATATTGAAAATAATACTCTTAACCGTGTGACAAGGAATCCCATCTTCCATAAATAGAGAGTTTTTCTTTAATCATTTCACCACTGGGGAAGTTTGGAAAGAGTCCTTTCTGCAATATGGACACATATTTATTTGAGTTTATCTTTCCCTCACACTCTATCAGCTCTGATCAACTATTGCTCCAAATTGTTCCCCAGACCATCGCAGAATAGTTGCTGTGTTTCATCGCTGGTTGCAATCTTTTCACATCAAATTCTTGATCACAGAGTCTCCAGAACCACACTCGACCACTGTTAGGAAATACAGCAAATCTGGACTCATCAGAGAATATGACAGTGTCTCAAAATGCTAGTGGCCCCTCCACCATCTCACTGGCCCAATCTTTTCTCCGTTTCATATTGGCTGGTCAAAGATGTGGTTTCCTTCTTCCTGCTCTGCCATATTAACCAAGTTTGTGGAGATACCTTACGGCAGTTCTCGGACTGACATCAACTTGTTCTGCTATGTCAGAGGCTTTGCAATTAGGGTTATCCTCCATACTTCTCTTAGCAAAGAGAAGGGTCCTGTCAGAGGGCCCTGGTTGATCTGGACAAGGTAATGTGGACTCCTTCTCCTCTCTGGTGAATTGCACAATCACTCTATTAACTGTAGAAAGTGGGATCCCAAGGTTTTCTGTGATTTTACGCTGACTATATCCATCTTCAGAATGCCCCACAATATGGCCTCTTTGAAATTCAGACAGTTCTAAGGCTTCTTTTGTACATGGCATGATTAAACAGTCACATATTGAATCTGAAACTTAAAAACGTCAATTAATAAGAAATATAAATCTTTACAAGCTAGAATAAACAGAAAACGGTGTTTTATGGTATGTCTATTTACTTCTAATGTGTGTGTGTGTGTGTGTGTGTGTGTGTGTGTGTGTGTGTGTATATATATACATATATGTATGTGTGGAAAAAAAGTCAAAATAGAAAATGCTAAAATAATTTTATAAAAAACATTTCAGTACCGTTTTCAGTCATTGAGACTTTTTCAGTTGTAAGTATAGAAAGCAATATTAAATTTTGGAAAAATTAAAAGAAAAGTTGTTTTAAAAGAATATTTCCATAGTATTTAAATACAAGTGGCATTTTCCTTGTTTCTGTCTCTCTTGTTTACTCTTGTGGGTTTGAGGTCATTGTGAATTCTTGGTAGGGAAGAAGAAGAAGAAGAAGAAGAAGAAGAAGAAGAAGAAGAAGAAGAAGAAGAAGAAGAAGAAGAAGAAGAAGAAGAAAAAGAAGAAGAAGAAGAAGAAGAAGAAGAAGAAGAAGAAGAAGAAGAAGAAGAAGAGAAGAAGACCTCCTCCTCCTCCCCTTCTTAAAATTATTTTAGCATTTTCTACCTTTTTTTCCATATATATCAACTCGTGTGTTCCTTTTCAACATTCTACACACTCATATATATATATATATATATATATATATATATATATATATATATATACATATACTTACAGAGAGAGAGTGGGGATGAAGAGAGAGAGATAGAGATATGGAATTTTTCAAA